>NC_088874.1:27990895-28047139 GCF_032884065.1 Artemia franciscana
GGTAAAGGGAACATATTCTGAACCAACTTTTTATAGTTTTTTAGGTACTTAAGTATTACACGAGAAACAATCGAGGCATTACCTAGTTTTCATCCCGGTTAGTTTGCAATGCATAGTGATAGAATATTGTGTCTGACCATCGATAGCTATATTTTAATTAAAACTTTAGCTAGTATTTTGGTTTGGTTAGGTTAGATTAGGTTTGTTTATGTTCCGTATTTAATATATGCTATACTTTACCTCCACACCCCTAATGTGTAAATATATAGCCAGATGTGTTTCCAAATTTGTCACGGTCAGACACTATGTTCTATTACTATACATTGCAAACTAATCGGCAGGGAAAACTGGGAAATGTCTCGAGTGTTTCTCGCATAATACTTAAGTGTCTGTTTTTTCTGTTGTATTTATTAAGTTCAAGTATTCCGAGCGAATTCAAAGTTATTCTATTTTATGGTGAATGGCTATCCTTTCCTTGACAAAAAAAGGAGATAAGCGTCAAGTCTTAATATCATAGCTCCATAAGCTAATCGTCTTCTGTCGTTTTGAATTGTAACAAGACCTAATAAAAAAAAGGAGACATACCTCACTTAATGGAATGTCTCTTTTTATTTCCCTAACGGTACGAGATGGGGCAATTCCGACTGCATTATTTAATTCCTCGTGCTGGGTTTATCACCGACATATACATAACTCATTTTCGATCAAAATCGCATGCGTCGCCCTTTTAAATATCACAGCTGATCTTATCCCCGTCATTAGGCACAAGCATTGTCACAAAATTTGTATCTTTGTTGACCCTCCCCCCTTCAAACATTAGCCAATGCGACTGTAGACCGTACCACTGACTAGAGGCAAATCCAGGGAGTGGAAAGGACCATGTCCCTACGACTTTTCTTGCTCCCTCATTTAATTTTTTCTCTTGTTTTACCTTTTTTTAAATTAAATTGTCAATTTATTCCATTATTGTCGCCCCTGTCACATTACCCTCCACCCCAAGATATTGTTCTAGATCCACCTTTAGTACTTGGCCGTGCTAACTAAAAGTGTGACATTACTTTACAGGAGAGCCAAATAACAAAAACAAAATGTCTGCTACTGCCGCTTCGAAGGGTGAGGGAATTCAGAATTATTCCATTTTATAGTGTATGTCTCCTATTTCCTATAGATAAGATAATCCTCTTCTTTCAAAAGAATTCCGAGGGAATTCAAAATTAATCCATTTTTTGGTATATGTCTCCTTTTTCTTAGCAAAAAAGGGATAAATGTCAGGTCCCATGTTATAGCCCCATAAGATGACCTTCTTCTGTCAACACAGACGTATGTTTCTTTTTATTTTCGTAACAGTAAAAGATAGGTCAATTTTGACTCCACCGTTCGATTTCTCGTCCTGAGTTGACACATACATAACTCACTTTTGACTAAAATGGGATGTGTCCCACTTTTAATTGTCACTGTCGCACTGCCCGTAAATATACAACAGAGATATTGGCCAAAATTGTGCTTCTTGGACGGTGGGGTGGGGTTTTAAAGGAACTAGTTCCTTGGGGCTTGAACTGGTGAAAAAGCGATAGAATACTCGTATATGACAAGAATCCAAAATCTATTTAATTTTGTGGGAATTGAGCATCTTGGAAGGAGACCTGGATGACTTCCTCAAGACTTCAATTACAGAGATGAACGGGGACTTTCCAACCGAAATTTTCCTATAATTTCTTTTTTTTATGTATATACTTCATTTAGTTAATGTTTTTTGAAATTTCCTATCTCCATGAAAATATTCCCAAATATGTGCTCGTGAAGATGTAACCATATATTCAGAAAAAGTTATAAAAAAGCAAATATATACACCAAATAATAATTTTAATTTAAAACAAAAATGAATGCTGCTATTCAGTGATATTGCACATTCAGGGAAATAAAAGCTCATTACTGTAATATCTAGAGTTGGACATCATAGGAAAATATTTTCAGTATAATTATTTTAGAAGTATTATAAAAATTATTTTCTTCACTTATATTTAGGAGAGAAAAAAAGGAGGTTGAAAATCAAAAATAAAAATAATTAGGTTCAGTTGAAGTTGTTACCACGTAATCTTTTATCCGCTATATACCAACACAGGCTACAAGATGCCTATCGGAACGAAATAATTGCCCTGAAGATGTATTTAACTCTGCATATATTAGTTGCTTCTAATGAAAGAAGCTTTATCAAATTAAAGGGCAATCAAGAACTATCTTTGAAACAATAGGGCTGAGCAGCAATTAGCAAGCCTTAGTATATTAAACATATAACATGAAATGGTTTCGAAGCTTTCCTAAGATTGCATTATTGATTATACGTAATTTAAATTGTACGTGTAAATTGTCTGTGTCACCAAAAAAGTGTTGTTACATGGAGTCTTAAAAATTTTTCTTGAACCAAGCTCTATATTTTAGGATGTACAAAAATAAACTATATTAAGAATAAAAAATAATTGAATAAATGCACAATCAAAAAATATATTTTTTTACAGAAATAAAATACCCATATTTGAAAGCTAATGTGGATTTCGCGATATAGGGGCACCAAATATCATTTTCCCTAGCGAGCCGTCAGGTCAGGATCCGTCCCTGCGTGCCCCACGCCAGTTTTGATATCCCTATACCTTCATTGAAAAAAGAAGACAATTTTGACCTCTTAATTTTGAAAAATAGCTTTTGTTATGCCTCGCTGCATTTGTCAATTGAATTGACAGGCATTGTCGATGGCAACACAGTCTTTTTTCTTCCTTATTAAATAAAAAAACTAGTTTTTTTTAACTAAAAGTAAGGAGCGACATTAAAACTTAAAACGAACAGAAATTACTCCATATATGAAATGGGTTGTCCCCTCCGCAATCCCTCGCGCTTTACGCTAAAGTTTTTAATTGTTTTAAAAAGTAGAATTGTGGCAAAGAGTCAAACATTAGCGTCAACAGCGAGGGATTGTGGAGGGGACAACCCATTTCATATACGGTATGCGGAGTAATTTCTATTCGTTTTAAGTTTTAATGTAGCTCCTTACTTTCAGTTAAAAAAACTAGTTTTTTTATTTAATTTCTGAATGTTTTTGAATTAATGCAGGTTTGATTTTGGCTCTCCGTACATAACTATTAAAATGAAATTTGCATAATAATTCTTTTTTTGGCTAAATGCCTTTCTCTTAGTTTTGATCAGACGATTTTGTGAAATAAGGGGTGGGGGAGGAGGCCGAGTTGCCCTCCAATTTTTTGGTCACTTAAAAAGGGCACTGGAAATTTAATTTCCGTTCGAACGAGCCCTCTGGCGAAACTCTAGGACCACTGGGTCGACCCAGTATATATTTGCACATTAGGGGAGGGGTATAGTATTTGGACGGTTTGAAGTTATAAAACAATTTTTACTTCATAGCATGTAGAATGGTTGTAGCTAACGCACTTTGCATGCAGAGACGCTACACTTTACTAACACCCCCTCCCCTAATATGCAAATATATACCCTAAATTTGTTTCTAAAGTATTATATTCTCATCATATTTTGTGATATTTTATTAGAATCAAGAGTCATAGAAACAGGTTCTAATTAAATGAAGCCCTTAAGCGAGTGACGTATAAAACATAGTACCTAAACCAGCTTCCATTCTGTGTATGAAGTCTTGCTACCAAACTGCTGACTTCTTCATTTTAGGGACTCATGACTCGTCACGGCCCGACTTATCGACGGCTAGTTCCTTGTTTTTACTTTAAAAATTTTGGTATTTGGTCAATTAATTGAAAACAGGTATATGTCTCTAGGCCTTGGTTTCGTTTTTGATTATTGTATTGTCGGCTGTTTCTCGCAGAAGCTGCATAAAATTTTTCCTTAAATGTAATTTTTGTCCAGTAATTTTGAACATCGTAAGTAAAAGGCAATGCTTTCAGGACTTTAATTTCAATTGTGACTTTTAAATTTAATTGTATCGAGAAATCCATGCTAACCCTGCTGACTACACTTCAGATGCAGTAGCCAGTAACTGGTATACTTTGCTCGGACACGATTCCCCTTTTAGAACCTTTCAAAATGTGAATTCAAGCATGACATAATGGCGTTTGTTGCTATGCGAGGAAACTAGTTTCAAAATAGCTCTGTTCTCCCTTGGCTTTCCGCCTAAATATTAAATTCATTTTGTCAACGCGCCTCACGTCAGGGAGACAAAACAAATCAGATAAATTCTCATCGTTAAACTGTTACGTCTTTATAATTACCTTTTTAGTAAAGGGAAAAAGACTTTTAATATGAAGCCAGACGTAGAAAGGTGAAAGAGGGAAGAGGGGGAATGTCGGCCAATACTCTGTTCAAAAGTTGTCTAATCGTTAGTAAAGCAATAATTTCACACGACTGTATTTTCGTTCCTTAGAAAGCAGTGGCGGATCATTTACGGAGGTGGAACGAAATGACAGAAGAATGGGAATGTCCCCATTGGGCGACATTTTGAGTATTTTTTTGCATATGCAAAAGAAATACGTATTCATATAAAAATTCGAGCGGATCCGGATGCAATTTAACTTTTTATTTCCTGAATAAATTTGAATGACAGTGCAATACCCTCTCCCCACAATAAGCACGTGGATTTAAATGAATCCTTGTTCGTATTTGATGCAAGAATCCCCACAAATAAGAAATAATATAACATATTAGGGTGTGCTGATTCATACTCCATCAAGGCACGTTTTATTCTATAATTAAGGATAAATAGTTTAAAACGGCTAATACTCAAAATGCCCACGACTCAAAATGCCAACAACTAAAAATGCCCACGACTCTAAATGCCTACGGCTCATAATACCCGTGACTCAAAATGCCCACAATTGGATAAATTTTAGGCTTTAGTCCTTAATTGGGGATGAGACGAGGGGTTGCTCACTCCCAAAAACCCGTGTACACCGAGTGCCGGTGCCGGAAGGCGCTGGGAGGGTGCCATTTCATCTTAGACAGGGTAAAAACTGAAAAAAGTGGAAGGTGCCGGGTGGGTGACGGGTGGGTGACGGGAGGTGCCGGGAATGAGTGTGTGAGTTTGACACAGGATTTCTGATTCTCCCCCCAAAGTCACCGGATCCATTCCGGACTTGAAGTGTAACATCTGAGACACGAGGTATTTTCAAATATCAAGTTTCATTAAGATCCAATCACCAGTTCAAAAGTTTAGTTGCCTCAAGATTCCAGATTCCCCATCCCTTCACTCCCCCCACGATGGTCGGCACCCTCCCATTGCCTTCCGGCACCGGCACCCAGTGTACATGGGTTTGGGGAGTGATCAACCCCTCGTCTCATCCCCAATTAAGGACTGAAACCTAAAATTTGTCCAATCATGGGCATTTTGAGTCGTGGGCATTTTGAGCCGTGGGAATTTTGAGTTGTTGGCATTTTTCTTGGGCAAAAAGATCGTGGTGATTTTGGAAACCACCCTTTAAAACATAGATGCCTTCTCAATATGGGAAAAATATTTCAGAAGTAGAGAAGCTTGTGTATTTTTTTACCGTATCTTGGATGCTTAAGGATTCAACCCTAGCCGAAATAACATGTCCTTAAAAACAGCTAAACTGGGTGAAACGCTATTCTCAGCTTCCGCCCTCCAGTAGAATTAATGCTACGTAGCACAATAACCAAATCAGAAAAATATTTATCGTCACAAATAGGGGTATTTGAATATATCGGAGAGATGATTAACATCCCTTAGGGAAGATTAGAAAAATTCCATAAACCATATCACAATACTTGATACCCAACAAACATAGGTTTGTTGGGTATCATTGCTTAAACCTTATAAATTATGTTTGGTATCATTTATAAAACAAAACTTTAGTTTATTCAGGGTGGGGGGGTAGGTTGTGTTAGCATTTCTAATACACAGAATAATTCGTGGTAGTTTTAGATTTAGCGCTGTTATTTACTTTTATTTAAAAAACTTGTTTTTTTTCTATCTAATAAAAAAATAGAAATGCTTTATTCAATAGACCTTGAAAGGAAGGTCAATATTGAGAGATAAACTGTGATGAAACCCATCAAAAGCTAGGAGCGAATCCTAGCCGTTACCAGGAAAGAAATCCTATGCAAATTTCGTTGAAGTAAGGATGCTAGGGCTGTTTTAAAAAGTTAAAAAAAAATTAGTTTTAATTTTCAAATTTTAATGTAAGTTTATATATATATATATATATATATATATATATATATATATATATATATATATATATATATATATATATATATATATATATATTGGTGTTGTACTTGTGCTGAAGACAGCCCTTAAATATAGGGCCGAAGCATTCACTGAATTGAATTCCACTGTCTTGAGAAATTTCTTTATTGTTTCTTAGTTATGATTGTTTGATATTAAATATAAAAATAATGTTTTTTTTCTGGAAAGTAAGGAGCAATATTAAAACTTAAAATGAACAGAAATTATTCCGTATATTAAAGGCGCTGTCTCCTACTCAATACTCCGCTCTTTACGCAACTTGTTTTTTTTTATATTTGATTTTTGGACATTTTTGAATTAATGCAGGTTTTGATTTTGGCTCACCGTACATGAATAACTAAAACGAAAATCGTATATTTATTTTACTTTTTTCGGCTAAATGGGTTTCTCAAAGTATTGATCGGACGATTTTGAGAAGAAAGCGGTGTGGGAGGGGGCCTAGTTGCCCTCGAAAGTTTTTGGTCACTTAAAAGGGGCAATAGAACTTTTAATTTCCGTTAATGAGCCTTCTTGTGATATTCTAAGACGACCGGGCCGATACAATCACCCCTGCGGAAAAAGAAACAAAAAACAAACAAATAAACACGTATCCGTGATCTTTCTTCTGGCAAAAAATACAAAATTCCGCATTTTTGCAGATAGAAGCTTGAAACCTCTACAGTAGGATTATCTGATACGCTGAATCTGATGGTGTGATTTTTATTAAGATTCTATGATTTTAGTGGGTGTTTCCCCATTTTTTCAAAAATAAGGCACATTTTTTCAAGCTCTGAACTTTTGATGGGTAAAACTAAACCTGATGAAACTTATGTATTGTAAATCATAATCATATTTAAAATCCTGAAAGTCTGATTCTTTTGATGTATGTATTGATATAAAAGTTTTGATTTCAGAGTTTCGGTTACTATTGAGCCAGGTCGCTCCTTAATTCAGTTCGTTACCACGAACTGTTTGATGGAAAGGCAGTGCGGTCTTCGTCGCTATTAATTGTAAATGCTGTATCCTTCCAGCTACAAATTCGAGATTTGCTCTTAGAAAAAAACATGAAAAATATATTCAGCCTGAAAAAATCACCCCAGTACACCTTTCCATTAGTTCAGTAGAAATGAATGCACCCAACTGTTCCCTACGAGTTGAGTTACTTTACCTATTGACGTTGCCAAAGGAGAGGACCTTTCCCCATGAAACTTCACTCGTCCCCTCTTCTATCCCCACCACTCCACGAATGAAGCCACGCCGATTCTTCACTCCAAAACTTTGGCATGTACCCTGGCGGGATAATTGCGGTTCCAATTTAACTAAATGAAATCCAAAGGGGTGTTTCGAGCCATTGCTCCTTACGAACTTGCGGTCAGGGCATGCCAGCCCCCCTAGATCCACCCCTGAGTAATCATTGCATGTTAACTTGCCCCTACTACATCAAAATTCTCTGAATGTTGTAACTGGATGTTCAAATATCGTTTATATAATAAATATTCGAAAAGTATGGTTAATACTAATGAAATAAAACAAAATATGATGAAAATATAATACTTTAGTAAGAAAGTTATTAAAACTACCACCAGAGCACGGTATATTAAATATATAGCCTAGCCTAGGTACCTTGTTTTGCCCCTCAACCCCAAAAACTATTCAGAAATATCGTTCATGGAGTGAGAAACTCCTGTTTGCCTAGCGCGCCAAAAGCAATTGTATTGTTCAGGACAATGCTTGACTAGTTTTTGTCCTATGAGCGTGTCACAAATTCTCGAGTGTTAATTAATGTAACCGATAAGTACAACTGGACATCCCAAGCCGTTCCAGGAGCGTTGAAGATATATGATTTTGATAAACCCGCAAAACATAGGGTCTTACGAAAAACAAAGCTGCTTAATGTATATACATTACAAATCTTTGCTTAGGGCCATTTGCTTGTTTTCTTTGGTTTATTTATATTAATAAATCGATCTTTCTCAAAAAAAAAGAAGAAAAAAATCCTATAGAAGCTTGTAATACATTGAGATACACATCTTCAATTGTTTTTCGCTGACACACGAATTTTGAAGCTATGACTGTAGCAAAGATAAACATTCCTAAAAGAAAACAGGAAAAAGAATTTAAGGAAATGTACCTCTTTCTGCAATCAAAATTTTAACATTATTTTTTATACTTGTTTCATCACTTCTACCATAAATATAGCATATTTAAGGCTTCGAAAAAGATTTCGGATATAAAAAAACAATATCAAAATTTATGAGTTTAAAATTTTAAATCATCAAACATTTCTTTTTGCATTTATTTGTGTTTATCAAACTTCTTTTGATAAGGAGGATCAACTTGATGTTGCAGTTCATCAAATATTTTAATTATTCTCAAATCATAACATTAATAATTTTTGTAGGGCTTCAGTCAAAAATAGTTGGACATCTCCGCTTGATCTCATGAAGCTCGTAAAGTTTCTCAATAAGTTCTTTCATGCAGGCAATAATGGAGAATGACAGTAGGGATCATTTTTCCGAACATAATATACCTATTTAACCGCGCTCGTAGAGTAGGAGCTTATATGCTAGCTACCTGGTCAGTCAGCTGTAAGTTAATAACTAGCATTTAATCAGTTTACAGGTGGAGTAGAGAAAATTGCAATCCCTATTAGTAGTTCTTCCCAAGTGGTCAAATGTTTCACGTCCGCGATGTGTTACATTAGCACTTAATTTATTCTACTTGAGTTGAAGAACACTTGTATTGTGTACTTTTAATATTTTGGCAAGTGTTCTGTTTTTGGCTTTGAAAATCCAAAAACTCAAAAGGAGGTATCGATCTTTGCTGAACTATAAAACTATCGTCCTAATAGCTATTTTCGAACATTAAATAACATATTTATAAGCATCATTTTGATGGACTTTGTCTTAAGGAGCACAGCAAAGGCAATGGGAGAACATGGAATCAGTTTCATTGTAGAGCTATATTAAGAGAAAGGTTGAAATGGCTAGGACATTTCCTGGGGAGGAGAAATTGTAAAAGATCGTCCTTGTTGTTATCATCATTGTGCAAATACCGAAAGGCAGGTCAACCTTGAGTGAAACGGAGGAAACCGTAAGAAAAGGTTAAATGCTAATAGAACTGTTTGGGAGGGTGTAAAGTGGCAAGCTTTGAACATATTGGCATGGAGGAGGTGCGTGCTTAGAAATATTGGCTTCAGGCGACTTGGTTTTGCAGTGAATTGTAGTAGTAGTAGTAGTAGTAGCAGCATATAAAATTATTTAAGAAATGGCTGAAAGGAATAAGAATAACGTATTCAGTACATCTACTCACATATATTGCTACATGACATACATATCTGTAACCATGAGTTGGCATAACCTGCTCTCAAACTCAAACTGTGTTTGGTCAGGGTTGATTCTTAAATTTTGCTGAAGAACTCCTAAAGGTTTTGTTGGATGTTGTATAAATTATCCTACAGGTCTGTGAGCCTAAGTTTAGTAACACCAGTTACGACTTCCAAACATCCTGAACCCTGCTTGATCAAAATGTTTGTCTTCCCTGACGATGACCAAGGCCCTGCAGGCTTCTCAATCTGAATCAGTAGACACAACGTACCGTGACAGTCCCTACGTTTCGGCCACAATAAAATCAAGCCAGTTTGTGTTCTGACGACGAAGTTTAAATTGTCACCGCCAAGTACGCTTCGTCAGCAGCTAAAGCTATCACAGCTCCACAGATATTCATTAGGGAGTCTACAGTCACAAGTCTCGCCTTAGTATCGTAATGTGGGGTGTCAGAAATATTTACGAGGTTGCCAAGAAATTAATGCATATACCAGTCACCAATATTTTTTCTGGGAGTGTCTTTCATGACTGGTCAGCTATTCAGTGGAAAACAAAATTGACTTTCGGAGAAAATATTGATATTTTAATTCTTAAAAAGTCAAGTATAGCCAGTATTTTATCTCTGAGCCAAACTAATTTTTAATCTGAGTATTCTTAATAATCATTTCTTTAATCAAATTGTCTATTTATTGTTTCCTTTTATATTATCACAAGTTCAAAAAAAGCTATGCAAAGTGCTCCTCAATTACAATTTTTTTACTAAAGTCTGATAAAGCCAAGAATTTATATGACCAAAAACCTGATCTAAAATTAGATTTTGATATATTCATTTGGTCAAATTATCGCCCAACGCTACGGTTGAGAATGTTCCCTTCCACAGTAAAGTTTGTTTTTCTTGCCATCTATATGTATTTTTCTCCAGAGTATTTGGCATGTCTATTCAAAAAGCAAAGATGTGACCAAATGTGTCATTAAAACCCTAGTTAAACAGTGTAAACAGATACTTAATAGATATCTTGAAAATTCAATGAAAATATGGTTTAAAAGATTTCTGTATACCGAATTTTGTTGTCCTAGGATAGGTCATTGCTTGTGGATCACTGGGCTAGCCTATTCTCTTGGATAAACTAGGCTACTTAATCAAATTCACAGGTTTTCAACTCCATAAATGTTTAAAAAAGGCTTAGGTAAAGTTCTAGTTTAGCTTCGTATTGCTATCTTGGAATGGGGTTAGGTTAGGAAAGCAAAAATTTCTGAAATGAATCCAGGGCTGAAAGCATACTCTGGGAAGGTATTGCCAAGCTTCTTTGCATGGGCACCCTTGAGAGGATCAGGGAGAGGTGCCACCTCGTGGATACTTTTTTCTTATTTCTATGTTTTGAAAATTTGCCTTCTTGACAGGTATAAACCTAATTGAAATTTTGACAAATTAAAAGTATTACTTTAATTTTCAGTCATCAGTTTATTTTTCACTGACTTTAGTTCAATATCCAGATAGGCTACAAAGTTCATTTACATCAGAAAGAATTTTTGGTAAAATTCTAGTTAATTGACTTCTTCCTATCTCAGAAAGGGTATAGGTTAGGAAAATGAAACTTTCAGGGATGGGTCTACAGGCTAAAGTATATCATGGGAAGGTATTTTAAAGTACTGACCTTCTCCTTCTCCCTCTAGAGGGCCCTGAAATTTGCATACATGACTGGTCTATACCTATTGAAATTATGACAAAACAAGTTTTACCTTAATTTTCAGTTACAAGTTGCTTTTTCTCTGCCTTTAGTTCTGAAAATGCAATTCCTGTTATTTGAGTAGAATTTTGAGCCATATCAATGCTTTTTTTTTAAATTTAGGAATTGTATTTGCATATCTTTAAAAACTTATAAAATGGAATTGAGCAAAGTTATGAAGCTGAAAACAATTTTGTTTTACTTGAATTAAGCAGAAGATTTATTTTGCAAGGTTTCACTTTTATAACACACATATTTTTAAAGGTCATCAAAAGTCAGGGCCCTCTAGAGGGAGAAGGAGTAGAGGTAGTTGCTTCAAATACCTTCCTGGGACATACTTTAGTCTGTAGATTCATCCCTGAAAGTTTCATTTTCCTAACCTAAACCCTTTCTGAGATAGCAAGAAGTCAATTAACTAGAATTTTAGGTAAAATTGGTGCAAACAGTATTACGGGCTTTCATATAAAGTGAATATACTGCTTGATACCTTTTTTAATGCTGTTTACAAATATAATAATTGCTTTCAATCAATCAATCAATCAATTTATTCAAAAAGAAAACACATAACAACAATAATAATAAAGATCCTAGAAGCAAACTTGTTAAGGACCAAAACAACAAAAAATTGTACATGAAAAAGAGAGAGAAGAAAAAAAAAAAGAGAAAACAAGGGTAATTAAAGCAAATTGAACAAACATTTAAAGAAATATAATATCAAGATTTTAGTACATTATTATATAGCGTCCGAAAACTTGTGGATAGCTCGACACTGGAGGGTATTACATTCCATTGAATTATAGATTTATAAATTGGGGATCGCTGTGCGGAACTAGAGATACACCTGGGGACAATGAAGGAACGGTTGAATGAACGGAGACAGTGGCCTTCAGAATTATTACTATTAAAATAAGTTAATAAGTGGGGAGGAAGATTTTTATGGTAAGCGGAATATGCAAGGGATAGATTTAACTTTTTGATGATTTGTTCAAAAGGGATAATACCAAAATTGGAGTACAAGTCCTTGGTGGGATATAGTCGTGGCAACCAAAAAACTGCTTTGACGGCACGGTTTTGAGCAGATTTTAATTTATTGGTAACTGAAGGATAAGTATTGCCCCATACAGATCCGCAGTATGAGATATATGGGTAAATAAAAGAATAATAAAGGGTGACAAGGATATCGAGAGGAAGAAAATAATTCACACAATTAATTATACTTACCTGACGCAAATTTATGGCTCTAACATAGGACACATGTGTTGCAAATGATAGGCAGGAGTCTATGTGGACACCAAGAAACTTGGCAACTTCGACCTGCGGGAGGAGATTGGTAGAATATTTTAGGCCAAGTGCTGGCTGAACTTCATTTTTTTTGTAAGGGGTTTGAAATAATACCACCTGACTTTTCTTGCTGTTAATGGTCATGCAGTTAACGAGACACCACTCCTGTACTCTATTCAGAAGGGTTTGAGTAGAGGTGACGACGGATGGTAAATTAGGACCGGTGATGAAAAAGTTGCTATCGTCAGCAAAAAGTACTGGGTGCACTGATGGGCCCAGGTCCGTAATCAAATCATTAATATAAAGGAGAAAAAGTATTGGACCAAGAACAGAGCCCTGTGGGACGCCCCTCCGGACAGGTAGGGGATGTGAAGTCACCCCGCCCAGTCTCACACTCTGTACTCTACCAGAGAGATAAGAGCCGAACCATGAGAAAGGAACTCCGCAAATCCCTAGGTTATTGAGTTTACTTAATAAAACATTGTGATCAACCATGTCAAAGGCCTTTGAAAAATCCAGAAATAAGCCCAATACAGTATTTTTAAGGTCAAGTTGGGAACGTATAAACTGTGTGGCGTCTATTAGTGCATGAGCAGTTGAAAATTTGGCACGGAAGCCATATTGATGAGGAGAAATCAACGAATCTGATGACTGATTCCCAAATACAAAGGGAGAAAGACGTCGGAATATAATTCTCTCGAGCACCTTAGATATAACTGGGAGAAGTGAGATTGGACGATAATTGCTTATCTCAGACGGATCGCCTTTTTTATGAATCGGGATAACAATTGCTGATTTAAATATTTCTGGGAAGACTCTATTGGTCATAGACAGGTTTGCTATGTGCACAATGGGTTCACAAATATAGGAAGATACGGTCCTAAGAAGCTTATTACTTATGCCAAAGAAGTCAGGTGTACTACTATTAGAGAGAGATACGATAACTTGAAGCACCTCTTTGCGATCAGTTGGAGAGAAAAACATGGATCTGGGATTCTTGCTAGGGTGTACTGACTGTGAGAAGGAACAGGAGTTAGCATTTGGAATATTAGTGAAATAATTATTAAAAGCATCCGGTACTAAAATTGGGTCAATTAATCTGCCACTGATGTCCCTAAGATTAATAGGAACAGATCTTGAATTCCTTTTTTTTGAAAGGATTTCATTTATTGTAGACCAAATTTTTTGCAAGTTCCCTTTGCCGTGAGAGATTTTTGAATAATAATAATTTTTCTTTGCTTCCCGGATGAGTTTGGTATATATGTTTTTGTATTTTTTATAATTAGTCAGGTCAATAACGCTACTGGTTTTGCAAGCTAACTTATATAGGTCATTTTTTCGGTATGAAGAGATTATCAGGCTATTTGACATCCAGGGGCGTATATGGGTAGTTTTTCGGTTTGATTTACGAACTGGAAAGGTTGAACTAATAAGATCACTCAATCCCTGTGTGAAACTACTTGTGGCTGAATTAACATCCTGACAATCCAAAGTCTTGGACCAGTCGAAGGATTTCAAACAATCCGTGAACCGGTTCATATTCACAGTATTATATATTCTATTAGACGTAGGGGTATTAGTTCTACGGGGTTGAGTAGCTGATAGGGAGGGTAAGGAAAGATAGATTGGAAAGTGATCTGACAGGTCAGAAAATATTATTTTGGAGGACAGGTGGTTTCCCAGGGAAGTGGATACAAAAATGTTATCAATTAAAGTAGCGGTAGACCTCATGGGATCAACTCTAGTAGGAAAAAGGATTGTGGGAAGAAGACCACTTGAGGTAAATGTTTCAAAGAAGGTATCACTATCATTGTTATTGCTAACATTTAATAAATTACAATTGAAGTCCCCAAAAACTATTGCCTTCTTTTGTGGTAAATTAATAAAACTAGAAAAATCATCAAACTGATTACAAAAGAAAGGTGTCGGAAATGAGGGTGGTTTATAAAATAACGAAAAAATAAAAGAATTCTCGTCTACACTTATGTCGACGATTATTGAATAAATGCATCTATTATTTATAGGTTGCGAGAACAAGAATTCACAATCGAATAGTCTGGTGAATTTTAGACTTGATCGGATGTAAAGAGAAATGCCGCCAGAGGACTTGGTTAATTTTCTTTCAATATGAATAGCTTGAAAGCCAGTGAGGGAAAATTCATTAGTATCATCAATTTCTGAAAGCCACGTCTCCGTTATTCCAATTACGTCGAAAGGGCAGTAACCATTTGTTAAAATTAAATCTTTAAAATTAGCCCACTTATCCCGTATGCTTCTGATATTAAAGCAAATTACATTAAGTTTGGTCTCTTCCATTAGCTTAGGTTTCACATTTTTCACAAAATCAAAAGTGTCGAGATATTTACAGTTAATTTGGTTTAAAGGGCTATCGGGGCTAGCTAAGGTGTTGGTGGACAGATTAGTTTGGTCATCGTAATAATTAAAAACAACATTATTGCACAGTGACAAATTATTAAGAAACGTAAAATCTTGTAAAGTACTTGTACTTGTGTTTGTTTGACTGTTCATTTCTTAAGCAGTAGTTTCTGTGCTTCTGGACATTTATACGAATAACAGGGGTGGTCGGAGGAGCCACAGAGAGCACATTTCATGACAAGTTGACACGGGTTTTCTTTGGAGTTCTGGTGGTCACCAGCACATTTAGAGCATCTCGGGGAAGCTTTACAGTTATTCGCAGTATGGCCGTAGCACTGGCATTTGTAGCACTGGGTAGGCAAAAACTTGTACTCAGTTATAGGTAGACGCTCGTAACCAATAACAAGGGGATTCTCAGTGGCATAGTTTAGGTGGTCACGTGACTCAAACTTTAATCGAAAAGACCTCGTACTTCCTAACTGAACAACTTCTATACAGTTATTAGCGAGATCACATAGGTCACTTTTAGATGTTCCGTCAGGCACTCGGCGTACTATACCGAAAAAGGCAGGACTCTTCACTTTAGCATTCATGGATTGGTCTACTTTGCTTAATGCATCTGCCAAAGTATTGGCGGCACCCTTGTCCGACAGAACTACTTGCCATGCATCCCTCCTAGGCCTCAAAACAACTATGCTTGAACTGACACCCCCACAAGCTTTATCCAGGAAATCTTTTCGAGCTTCAGGATTATTCAAGTTTTTTGGTGGATTTTTCACAATAACTGAATAGGACGGTTTTGCGGATGGGGGAGGTTTCATATCAGGAATAGTTTGCACGACTGACCTTGATTTATGGTGCTCAGCGAAGCTTTTAAATTCCATGTAGAGTTCATTAACCTTTCGAGTTAACGTAGCTGTTGTCTCCCCTGGCACACATGGGACCTGATCTGGCTCGAAAATCAGATACTGAGGTAGGCTGATCTTTTTCTCATCACAAAGATCAAAGGCTCGAACCATATCACTTACATTATCAGTCACTTTGGGGCGCTCAGTTACCCTAGTAATAGAGGCGTCAGCCCACAAAATCTTCTTTGCTTCAATTAACATATCTCCTTTGAAAAAATCGCAAGCTATTTTTACAATATTATCAGCTGAACAACCTGCATTTCTAGCCCGTGAAATGAAATTCAACACGGGATTCAAGACAAGTCTTTCACCTGGCATCATCCGGTGAAATGATCAAATTTCATCAAAATTCGTGGGCGGGGCCACAATAGTTGTCAGTAAAAGCAATAGCAAATCAGGTAGTAATACTCACAAGATATGTATTCAGAAGTTGCGTACACAATTTTAATTATCCAAAATCCAATTATTCAAAGCAAATTGTTAACAGCACGTTACACAACTTAAATAGTTGCGTACACGATTTTAATTATCCAATTATCAAAAGCAAATTGTTCACAGCACTATATAGCATTGTACACAATTTCAATAGTTGCGCAATGAAATAAATATCCAAACAATAATCCTCTGTAAGTTAACCAACCAATATAAACTGGTTTTCATCCATATAGGTCAAAGACTGAATGAAGACTGAAATACTGAACTACCATAAGTTCAGATTTAAGCACTTTTTTACCTCTTGACCTCTTAAAAATGACCTATATATGGGGTCATTACAAATCTGTAATAGTTTAGAAACAAATTTGGGCTATATATTTGCACATCAGGGGGGTGGGGGTAAAGCATAGCATATATTAAATGCGTAAACTAACCATTGCTGTATTATTATTTTTTTTTTATGTGTTTGTGCACATCATATTTTAATGAGAAGAGAAATCACCAGTGCAACAGCAAAAACACATAAAAAAAATAGCAATGGTTAGTTTACATATTTAATATATGCTCAGCTTTACCCCCACGCCTCTGATGTGCAAATATATAGCCCAAATTTGTTTCTAAACTATTACAGATTTGTAATGACTGCATATATAGGTCATTTTTAAGAGGTCAAAAAGTGCTTAAATCTGAACATGTGGTAGAAGCGATTATTATATTTGTAAACAGCATAAAAAAGGGCATTGAGTGGTATATTCACTTTAGATCAAAGCCAGTAATACTGTTTGCACCCATTTTACTGAATTTTACCCAATCTTTACCCCCCTTCCAATAAGCTAGTATATATGATTGCCAGTATCCTCCATGGAAATTACCCTCCTCCCCCTCACCAACAGAAAATACCCCCCAGAGCAACCCTGGAAAATATACACCCCCAAGAAAAATACCCCATGAAATAAAAGGCTTTCCAAATTCAAGAATTTTATTTGATTTTTGCTTTTTTAATTTCCATAGGGGGAAGGAATTTTGGTACTTATGTATTATGAGCCACTCACTCAAGTTTGTGCTGTGTAAAACTTGAGAACAAACCAGATTTTCGTTAGTTTCTTTGTTACTTTAGAAACAAATTTGGGCTATAGATTTGCACATAAGGGAGAGGGGGGGGAGTAAAGAATAGTGGGTCTGCATGTAAAATGTATTAGGCACAATTATTCTGCATATTAGATAACATAATCTTTGACCAGCAATCATCATAAAATCAAAAGTCGACTGGCAAAGGTGATGAAAAGCTAAAAAGCATTCAAATTTTTGGCTACTTAGATTAAATATCAGACTGAAACAATTTTTGAATTAATGCATGTTTTGATTTTGGCTCACCGCACATGAATAATTAAAAAGAAATTTGCACATTAATTTTTTTTATTAAACAGCTTTCTCATACTTATGATCGGTCGATTTTTATAAAAAAGGGGTGGAGGAGGAGGTCCAGTTGCCCCTTCCAATTTCTTGTTACTTAAAAATGCAACTAGATTTTTTATTTTTTGTACGAACGTTTTTGTTAGTAATAAACATACGTACCTTACGAATTAACTTACGTAACAAACTTCTATATTTGTATATTTTTATTACGTAAATGAGGGGGTTTGCCCCCTCTTCAATGCCATGCTCTTTACACTAAAGCTTGAATAAATAGTTGTAATTGCCAGTGGAGGGATTGGGATGAAACTTGGTGGGAAAAATAATAACAAGTTCTAGATAGTTCATTGACATAACCGGAACGGATCCGCTCTCTTTGGGGGAGTTGGGAGGAAGGAGGGCTGTTTCTGAAAAATTAGTAAAAATGAGGTATTTTTAACTTACGAAGGAGTGATCGGATCTTAATGAAATTTGATATTTGGAAGGATATTGTATCTCAGAGCTCTTATTTTGAATCCCGACTGGATCCAGTGACATTGCGGGGAATAGGGGGGGGGGGAACTAAAATCTTTGAAAACGCATAGAGTGGAGGGATTTGGATGAAACTTGGTGGTAAAAATAATAAGAAGAATAAGCACAAGTCCTAGATACGTGATTGACATAACCGGAATGTGTCCGTTTTCTTTGGGGGAGTTGGGGGGAGGAGGGTTAATTCTGAAAAATTAGAAAAAATGAGGTATTTTTAACTTACGAAGGAGTGATCGGATCTTAATGAAATTTGATGTTTGGAAGGATATCATGTCTCAGAGATCTTATTATAAATCCCGACTGGATCCGGTGACATTGAGGGGAGTTGGGGGGAACCTAAAATCTTGGAAAACCTTTAGAGTGGAGGGATCGGGACTAAACTTGGTTGGAAAAAGAAGCACAAGTCCTAGATACATGATTGATATAACCGGAATGGAGCTGGGGGGAGGGTTAATTCTAAGAAATTGAAAAAATGAGGTATTTTTAACTTACCAAGGAGTGATCGGATCTTAATTAAATTTCATATTCAGAAGGACTTTGTAACTCGGAGCTCTTAGTTTGAACCCCGACCGGATCCAGTGTCATTGGGAGGGGGGACTGGAAATCTTGGAAAACGGTTAAAGCGGAGAGATCAGGATGAAACTTGGTGGGTAGAATAAGCACGAGTCCAAGATATGTGACAGAAATAACTGGACCGAATCCGCTCTCTTTGGTGGAGGTGGGGGGGGGAGTAATTAAGAAAAATTAAAAAAAATGAGGTATTTGTAACTTACGAACGGGTGATCAGGTCTAATGCAAATGCACAGGAGTTCTTACCATTAGTGAGACACACTGGACCTTTGCGAGTACTCAGAGCATACATTTTTATTTAAAAACTTGTTATGTCCAACTTGCTCTGTACGTTGCTCCAACATTTTGTTGAGCTCCTTATTCACTTGCACTTGTTACGAGACCTAAGGTGAACGCCTCACCGGGCATCCAGGATATTTCGTATGATTAATTCCCATGTGTCGTGATTTCGCGCCAGCTCTTCAGCGAACCGGAGCCAGAAGCTATCCCATCTTCTGCCAAACTTCTGAAATCCGCCAATAGGCTCGAGGTTGTTTTGAAAATGGCTGAAAAATTCTTCAATTAAAGAGCAGGTCGCAGCTTGATGATGTGGTCATTGAGTATCAACACAAGTGTTTACATTTTTTAAGGCGCTATACCACCATAATTGTATGGCATAAGTGACAGCTGCAATATGCCACCAATGTAAAATATTAGTAACATAACCTCAATTTTAATTTTCCCTTGCACATTTTCCCTGGTTTTCTCAAAATTTGTTTGTACCTTTCTTAGTTCCGCACTAGGGTTTGCATCTACTTTATTGGTGCTATATTAGTTTATACCGTAAACTTAATTTTACACAATGCATTACACAGCTGAAATATGACGTCAGTCTCAAATATTAGCTGTATACTCGTCTTTTTCATTTTCAAGTAGTATTGATATATATTTCTTTGTTTTCAAAAACTGTATTGTTTCCTTTTCTAGCCCAGCACTAGTGTTTAGATTTATTTTATGTGGTTTATCACCATAATTGTATGGGCAAGTGGAGGTTCTAATATGTCATCAGTGCAAAATATAATCTGTATAACCTCAATTTTTTTTTCTTGGTAAATTTTTAGTTTGTACAAAGTTTATACATTTTTTAGTTTCATACTAAGATTTGCATTTATCTATAGGTGCCACAATAATAATAATAATAATAATAATAATGATAATAATTTATTCCTCACACCTCTCAATACAATAATTTCACATAACTGACACCTTATTAAAAGAAAAATGTTATGGCAGGACGAAGAGCGGATCGACTACGGCACGATTGCCATTTAAAGTCGTCCTATGTTGAAAGTCTCGAGATATGGTATGTTTATGTTTAGGCTATTGGAGAAGGCTTCCAGTGATTTCATCTTTTCGACTGGGAATGGCAGTTTGTTCCAGATCCTGATGACCCGGGGTATGAACGAATGATGGTAAGAATTAGATCTTGCAATCTTCATCTTCACAGGCTCCAATTGCAGACTGTGCGATCTTGTGTTGCTTTGGGTAGTTATTTGAACAAGCTTGTCTTTTACGTTCCCAAAGTTCTCGTGAACTAACTGGAAAAGGGTTTTTAAGTCCAAGATCGTTCTTCTTGTCTCAAGTTTATGGAGTCATACGGAAGGTTTCTGAATCTTTGAAGTCCTTTACAAAACGTTTCTGGACTCGTTCTATTCCGTCAATATCCTTTTTAAGATATGGAGACCAGATGACAGTGAATGTCAAGGTATCGTAGGGAGTGAGTGAGTAGCCAGTGAGTATTTGATGCTTTACGCACAACCAGGCCTATATGCTTTTCTGGTTTGAGATCCAAGCTCAGAATTACACCTAGGGCCTTTTCGCAGGTAGTTTACATCAGGTCGATACCTTGTCAGGGCGTCCTAGTCGCTTTGGATTTGTGATGATGCACTAAAGTGTTTATGTTATGAACCTAATTCTACTCCATGAATGTCAGCTGAAATACGACACTAAATGTCAGTTTCATACAGGGTTTCTTCATAACTGTTTCTTAGTTTGCTCAAAATGAATTTTTGCCTTTTCTGGCCTAAGATTAGTGTTTACATCTTTTTTAGGCGGCATATCAATTTGTACCATGATCCTAATTATACACCACCAGTGCCAGCCGCGAAAGACCACCAATGCCCAGTTTGTATGAAGTCATTCCGCCACAGAGGAAATCTATTGCGGCACATAGAGGGCCATCAGGGACAAAACGATACCCTATCCATTCAAGGTCAACCAAAGACTTTTAAGGTTTGTACTGATTTATCTCCTCTTTACTACTATGTATTTCAATTATGGTTTGGTTCCAAATTTTTGGGGCCTAGTGTGCAGAAATCCATTCCGAAGAGCATTCGTCCGGCTCGGCACCGAGCCGGACGAAAATTAAGCTCAAAAGTATTTATTAGGTCGAGGCTCATAATTAGTTTATTATTATACATTTTTTCCCATTATAATCATTATTATAAGGTGACGAAAGATTGGACATCTTTTTCATATCTTTTTGTTTTGTTTTTGAGTTAATTAATAGTTAGAAAGTTTGTTGTGCGTACTCACCCAGCCTCGAGTACTCTTTGTACCCTTCTTGGGGCGTCTATTGGTAGTTTAGTCTAGTGTCTTTTCTGGTTGTAAATAAGAGTAAATTGAACTGAACCAAATATAATTTTTTGGTTTAGGATAATTTTAGATATAGAAAATGGACAATCCTCAACTAACGAGACGGTGATTGTCTACAATACGAAAGGACAATTTTCCTTTAATAATATAGGGGTTAAACTCGCTGAGCTAAAAATCTCTATTGCAGATACAGTCCTTGATTTGTGTTTTTCGCCAAAGGCGCTTGTACGAGTAAATTTATTAACTACATGATGTTAAGTAAATCATAATGGAATATACCAAAATATGATGAAAATACAATACTCCACTGAGAAAATTATGAAAATTAAAAAGAAATTATGGTGGGGGGCGAATGGTTAATCGTAAACATCAAATCTGTACCTTTATTAACTTTAGAAACTAAAATCTATGTTGTAAAGTGAATCAAATGTATTTTTTCTTTACATAACATTAATGTTCTAATTTTAAAAACCAATATAGTAAAAGTGAAGTAGTATGCTTCAAAGAAACCATCCCCCCCCCCAGGAAACCTCTAAAAACTGTTCTTGCTAAATAAAAGTCGTTAACTAAATTTCGGCATTTTGCCAAAATTGCACGGTATTGAACAGACCTCTTCCTGCCTTTCAAATATTTTCCGATTCTACTCTAGTGCAATGAATTTTTGTTGTAATTTTTAGTACTTTAAAAAAATGATTTTTAGTACTTAAAAAAAAACCTCTTATTATTCTAATCAAACGAACTTAGTATTTCAGGAGTCGTTCTTAAAAGGTTGGGACAGAATTTAAACTTAATAGTAAAGAGTGAGGTGTTGAGGAGGAGTAACCCTCTCATATTCGTAATAATTTCTGTTCGTTTAAGTTTTAGTGTTGCTCCTTACTTTCAGTTAAAACATTTTTCTTTTTTCTTTAAATTTAATTTCTGATCGTTTTTTAAATAGTGCCAGGAAATCTGGTTACTCTTCCATGGAAAAATTCCTCTTCCCCAAGGATTTGTTCTTTAAGCAATTCAATCCTGCTGAAAACACCCCGGACAATTACCCTTAATATCTCCACGCGTAAAATTGAGACGGAAAAGAGAAAGCAAGACATTAGAAGAATTTCGTATAGTAATTCTGACAAATTCCTCCTGTGCAAAATTTCCCCTGAAAAATTCACCCCCTGAAAACTTCCCTCCCTATGGAATATCATCTCCGAGAAGAACCCCACCAGTAGAACATCCCTCCCAGCCCCAAAAATGTCTGCATACTTCCCAATTGCAAATTCTAGACGTAAACAATAGGCAAATTTTGTAATTTAAAGATCTATCCCCAGGAGCTGTGGGAGGGTCATGATATCCCCAAAGGCATAGTTTTTCAGTCTTTCAACTATGCTGAACAAAAATGCTATCTCACAATTTTGATCGGACGATTTTGAAGAAAAGGGGCGTGGGAGGAGGCCTAGTAGCCCTCATTTTTCGTCGGTCACTTGAAAAGGGCACTAGAATTTTTAATTTTTGTTCGATTGAGCGTTCTCGCGATATTCTAGGCTCATTGGGTCGATACAACCACCCCTGGGAAGAACAAACAAATAAACCCGCATCCGTAATCTTTCTTCTGGCAGAAAATGCAAAATTTCACATTTTTTCAGATAAACGCTTGAACTTCTACAGTAGGGTTATCTGATGCCTGAATCTGGTGGTATGATTTTCTTTAATTCTATGACTTTTAGGATTTTCAAAAATCTGGCGAATTTTCTTAGGCTCTTAACCTTTGATGAGTAAGATTGAAACTTATTGAAACTTATATATTGGAAACCTGCATAAAGCCCTGATTCTTTGGATATATCTATTTGTATCAAAATTCCGTTTTTAGAGTTTTGGTAACTATTGAACCGGGTCACTCCTTACTTACTGTTCGTTACCATGAACTGCTTGATAGTTTATTATTTAAAAGAAAATAGGCTTACAGGTCCTATGCTGCATTTTAATCACATTAAAAGTGTCAAGTCTCTGTGTTGTCAGGTTGACATTCGTTTTTGGAGTTACATCAAGAGGACAAAAACATTGTGGATGTCAAATTCCTATCTTGTATCAAAACGCACTTTAAGCATTGTACGTCCTCGTGGTGCCATCACGTTGAATTTACTTTCAGCGTTTTATCAAGAGGGACATTAAATTGTTTGTATTCAAATTCTAACCTGTACTAAGAGCTTTGTATTCAAATTCTAACCTGTACGAAGAGCTGCGGGTTCAGGTTGTACCATGTTAGACTTTCTTTAAATATTGTTTCATGAGGCACACACAGGAATTTGCATTAGAAGCTTTTTATTCGGTTTTTGTCATTCTGAACCAAATATCCTTGCGGATCCTACACTAAATTGACGTTTTCCATCATAATTAAGTAATAAATCTCTGTGTTCCCATTTTGTACCTTCTGTCAGTATTGTGTCCAGATGGGGATAAAATAGTTTGAATTCCATTTTTTAGCAGTTTTTTTTTTTTTGCACTCAAAGTTGTAAGTCTCCGTGTTACCACGTTGACTAACTTTCAACGTTGTCTCAAGAGGGACATACAAGATTTTGAATGCCAAGCTTTCTGTTCTGGTTCTTTTCATTCAGAAGCAAATATCCTTGTGGATCCTAAACTACGTTGACGTTTTCCATCATAATTAAGTGTTAAATCCCCGTGTAGCCATTTTGTACCTTCTTTCTACTTTGTGTCTAAAAGAGGATAAAATAGTTTGAATTTCATTTTCTTGTCTATTTTTTTTCATACTCAAAATTATGAGTCCCCATGTTACCCCGTTGAACTAACTTTCAACGTTGTGTCAAGAGGGACATACAAGAATTTGGATACCAAGCTTCCTATTCTGGTTCTTGTCATTCAGAAGCAGATATCCTTTTGGATCCTACACTAAATTGAAGATTTCCATCATAATTAAGTAATAAATCTCTGTGTTGCCATTTCGTACCTTCTGTCAGTATTGTGTCCAGATGGGGATAAAATCGTTTGAATTCCATTTTTTTTATCAAGTTTTTTTTACACTCAAAGTTGTAAGTCCCCGTGTTACCACGTTGAAATAGCTTTCAACGTTGTGTCAAGAGGGAGATACAAGAATTTGGTTACCAAGCTTTGTATTCTGGTTCTTTTCATTCAGAAGCAGTTCTCCTTGTGGATCGCACATTAAATTGACGATTTCCATCATAATTAAGTAATAAATCTCTGTTTTACCATTTTGTACCTTCTGTCAGTATTGTGTCCAGATGGGGATAAAATAGTTTGAATTCCATTTTTTCATCAATTTTTTTTTTTTTTGCACTCAAAGTTGTAAGTCTCCGTGTTACCACGTTGACTAACTCTCAACGTTGTCTCAAGAGGGACATACAAGATTTTGAATACCAAGCTTTCTATTCTGGTTCTTTTCATTCAGAAGCAAATATCCTTGTGGATCCTAAACTACGTTGACGTTTTCCATCATAATTAAGTGTTAAATCCCCGTGTTGCCATTTTATAACTTCTTTCTACTTTGTGTCTAAAAGAGGATAAAATAGTTTGAATTTCATTTTCTTATCTATTTTTTTTCATACTCAAAATTAGGAGTCCCCGTGTTACCACGTTGAACTAACTTTCAACGTTGTGTCAAGAGGGACATACAAGAATTTGGATACCAAGCTTCCTATTCTGGTTCTTTTCATTCAGAAGCAGATATCCTTTTGAATCCTATATTGACGTTTTCCATCATAATTAAGTAATAAATCTCTGTGTTGCCATTTCGTACCTTCTGTCAATATTGTGTCCACATTGGGATAAAATAGTTTGAATTCCATTTTTTTTATCAAGTTTTTTTTTTACGCTCAAAGTTGTAAGTCCCCGTTTTACCACGTTGAAATAACTTTCAACGTTGTGTCAAGAGAGATATACAAGAATTTGGATATCAAGCTTTGTATTCTGGTTCTTTTCATTCAGAAGCAGATATCCTTGTGGATCCTACACTAAATTGAAGATTTTCATCATAATTTAGTAATAAATCTCTGTTTTACCATTTTGTACCTTCTGTCAGTATTGTGTCCAGATGGGGATAAAATAGTTTGAATTCCATTTTTTAGCAAGTTTTTTTTTTTTTTTGCACTCAAAGTTGTAAGTCTCCGTGTTACCACGTTGACTAACTTTCAACGTTGTCTCAAGAGGGACATACAAGATTTTGAATACCAAGCTTTCTATTCTGGTTCGTTTCATTCAGAAGCAAATATCCTTGTGGATCCTAAACTACGTTGACGTTTTCCATCACAATTAAGTGTTAAATCCCCGTGTTGCCATTTTGTACCTTCTTTCTACTTTGTGTCTAAAAGAGGATAAAATAGTTTGAATTTCATTTTCTTATCTATTTTTTTTTTCATACTCAAAATTAGTAGTCCCCGTGTTACCACGTTGAACTAATTTTCAACGTTGTGTCAAGAGCGACATACAAGAATTTGGATACCAAGCTTCCTATTCTGGTTCTTGTAATTCAGAAGTAGATATCCTTTTGAGTCCTACATTGACGTTTTCCATCATAATTAAGTAATAAATCTCTGTGTTGCCATTTCGTACCTTCTGTCAGTATTGTGTCCAGATGGGGATAAAATAGTTTGAATTCCATTTTTTTTATCAAGTTTTTTTTTACACTCAAAGTTGTAAGTCCCCGTGTTACCACGTTGAAATAACTTTCAACGTTGTGTCAAGAGGGATATACAAGAATTTGGATACCAAGCTTTGTATTCTGGTTCTTTTCATTCAGAAGCAGTTATCCTTGTGGATTCTACATTAAATTGACGATTTCCATCATAATTAAGTAATAAATCTCTGTTTTACCATTTTGTACCTTCTGTCAGTATTGTGTCCAGATGGGGATAAAATAGTTTGAATTCCATTTTTTTATCAAATTTTTTTTGCACTCAAAGTTGTAAGTCCCCGTGTTACCACGTTGAACTAACTTTCAGCGTTGTGTCAAGAGGGACATACAAGAATTTGGATACCAAGCTTTGTATTCTGGTTCTTTTCATTCAGAAGCAGATATCCTTGTGGATCCTACACTAAATTGACGATTTCCGTCATAATTAAGTAATAAGTCCCTGTGTTGTCATTTGTACCTTCTGTCAGTATTGTGTTCAGATGGGGATAAATTAGTTTGAATTCCATTTTTTTTATCTATGTTTTTTTTTTTTTGCACTCAAAGTTGTAAGTCTCCGTGTTACCACGTTGAACTAACTTTCAACGTTGTGTCAAGAGGGACATACAAGAACTTGGATACCAAGCTTCCTATTCTGGTTCTTGTCATTCAGAAGCAGATATCCTTTTGGATCCTACATTGACGTTTTCATCATAATTAAGTATTAAATCCCTATGTTGCCATTTTGTACCTTCTTTCTACTTTGTGCCTAAAAGGGGATAAAATAGTTTGAATTCCATTTTTTTGACTTTTTTTTTCATACTCAAATTTGTAAGTCCCCGTGTTATCACGTTGAACTAACTTTCAACGTTGTGTCAATAGGGACATACAAGAATTTGGATACCAAGCTTTCTATTCTGGGTCTTGTCAGTCAAAAGAAGATATCCTTGTGGACCCTACTCTACTTTGACCTTTTCCAACATAATTTAGTATTAAATCCTCGTGTTGCCTTTTTTTTTATCTTCTGTCTGTATAGTGTACAGATGGGGATAATATAGTTTGAATTCTATTTTATAGTAAATAAACTTTCAACGTCGTGTCAGAGGGACTTGCAGTTATTTGGACACCAGCATTCCTATTCTGCTTTTTTATCACTCAGAAGCAGATATTCTTGTAGTTTCCACACTACATTAACACTCTACATTATAATTAATTAATAAGTCCCTGTGTCACCACGTTGTCAAGAGGGGCGTACAAGAATTCGTGCACTAAGTATCCAATTCTGCCTTTTATCATTCAGAAGCAAATACCCTTAAAACGGTATATGTTTCTGATCCTTCACCACATTAACACTTTCCATTATAAATAAGTATGAATTAACATGAATTTGGATATCAAGCTTCCTATAAGTCCCCTTTATACCACATTGGACATGCTTTCAATGTTGTGTGAAGAGGGACAAACAGTTTGAATTCCATTTTCTGTTTACGTTCAAAAGCAGATGTGCTTGTAGGACCTATCCTATACTAAGATTAAACAAAGAAAAATTTGTTCAACTAAGTAAGGAGCTACATTGAAACTTAAAATGAGCAGAAATTATTCCCTTTATGAGGGGGGACTAATTGAGGAAGGGGTAGCCCACCTCATATGAACTGATTTGTTGTTGTTTTTTATTTAATTTCTTACTGACTTTCAAATCAATTCCATGCCAACTCAAGATATGATGTGAGCTATAGGCAAATCCATGTTTGATAGCTTACTGTTAAATTGTGTCTATCAATACTTTAAAACTGATTGGTAATCCTCTGTTTTTTAAGTTATTCTGCTTGAGAATTAAGATGTTGGAATAATTAAAAGTTTTGGACAGAATTCAAGTAAATACTCGAATTTACTCGAAATTAGTCAAAATTTCCGATAAACAGTAGTTTTGTTGAATAAGTTATTAATAATATTGCCTCTATAGAATTTGGGGGGGGGGAACAGAAAGGGATATTATTGTTCACATGGATGGAAATTCCGTATGACTTTTGATCTTCTACTCTGCTGAAGCCGTCATTACCTCTATAATGGGTTCTTTGATATTTAAATACCTTGTATACACGTTTTTAAGTACATTGAAACATTTTATATAAATAGGAAAAGAGAAATATTACTATTTCAAATCGCTAAAAACAAAGCTCCTGGCAGCACTTGCTCCCCCCCCCCCCAAGGAGTGAGGCATATATTTCCTTTTTTTTATTTTATCAAGCTTTTTTTATTTATTCATTATTAAAAAGTAGACACTATTATTGTTTTGACACCTTGTAAAAAATTGGTGTCATATATACCAGTTTGAGGTTCCATGGTAGTTGGTTTAGATAGATATATTCGTTGACAAAACATCGACAAACAACAGAAAACATCAAAAACACCGGGCATAGCTCGTTGGGCTTGGGATAAACACCTGAATAAAATCAGTAATACCATTACTAAGGAAAAAAAAAGTTGAAATACAGAAAATATTATATGAATAAACAAACAAGAGAAATAACTAATAAATAAAAAGTAAACTCGTACTATATTTTATAGGTAGAAGTACCTGAAGAGGTTGATCAATTAATGGCAGTCGAAGGTCAGGATGGGCAACAATATGTTGTTCTAGAAGTTATTGAACTCCAAGTAAGTTTTATTCTATCTTCTGCATTTTTCTATTCCATTATTTTGTCATTCTTCAATCTAATTGTTTGATATGTTTTCTTTAATATTTATTTGCACTTTAATATTTCATTTGTGTATCAGCTTTAATTTTTTTTAAATTAGGTCTTAAGAGTCCTTGCTTTTTCTCAAGCTCTAGTTTTTTCAGTTTTCTTCCTTATCTTGATTTTTTTAAGTGGCTACATGTGATAGAAGGACATTGTTTACCGAATGATATGGATTGTCCATATTTTAGGCTCGATTTGCTTAGATATCACATTTTGTTTAGAAATAAGACACATCACAGCCCGCAGAAAGGGAAGTTTCCCTTTGCGGCACAGAAATAGCTTCAGTTACTACTTGGGATCACAGTATAAAAATTTGTCATTGCGCACGCGCGAAGACGGAGTCATAATGATATGTGCGATACTCGAAAGAGTCTTATTCTTTTCTTCACACTAAATATTCAGAGTTTTGTCCACAGGTCTGGATTCATCGACATTAGTTGACCTTGACCTAAAAAAAAGTTCATGAATACTTGATTTAATTCTTCCTTTTCCCTAGCCAGTTACAAGATAATTTGAAGGATTATAACTATTTTCAATGTGAGCAACACATACAATGACCTTCATAAAGGAAAGTTCATTTTAACCCCTCCTTCCCGTTAGGACATGGTCATTGCATTATAATCCGTCCTTGTATAGTTGTATAATATGTGGCGATTACCACATGGCTCAATTCTCAGTCTTAGCCAATTTCAAGTTTCAGATTAGTGTTTTTTATAGTACTGTCCGGTCGGCCAAGTGCCATATAGCGATCGGAATTTCTGTCCGTCCGTCGGTCCCCATTTTGCTAGTTCGGGTACTTCCAGATAAGCTAGGACGATGAAAGTTGGCAGGCGTATCAGGAACCCGACCAGATTAAATGAGAAATAGTCGCTTCCTTGATTCGACCATCTGGGGGGGAGGGGAATTGTTGAGGAACCGTTAATTCGGAAAAATAAAAAGAGGTATTTGTAACTTACGAACGGGTGTTCGGGTCTTAATGAAATTTGATATTTAGAAGGACCTCGTGTCTCAGAGCTCTTGTTTTAAATCCCGACCTGATCTGATGACATTGGGGGAAGTTGGAGGGGGAAACCGGAAATCTTGGAAAACTCTTCGAGTGGAGAGATTGGGATGAAACTTGGTGAGAAGAATAAGCACATGTCCTAGGTACGTGATCAACTTAACCGGACTGAATCCGCTCTCTTTTGGGGAGATGGGGGATTTCCAGTGCTTTGGAAAGTTCGGTGCTTCTGGACGTGCTAGGACGATGAAAATTGGTAGGCGTGTCAGAGACCCGCACAAATTGACTTGATAATAGCTGTTTCCCGATTTGACCATCTGGGGGGAGGGGGCTGGAGGGAGGAGAAATAGTGAAAATTGAGGTATGTTTATCTAACGAATGGGTGTTCGGATCTTAATGAAACTTGATATATAGAAATATCTCATGTCTCAGATGCTCTATTTTCAGTTTGGATTGGATCCGGGGACATTGGGGATGGAGGGAGGAAACGGAAATCTTGTTTTTAATTGTTTGAAGTGCATTTGGATGTAAGTGTAAATAATATTCGGTGTCTACAGTTTTTTCGTAATTATTTTCTGATAACTCTTTCTCTTATTTGTGTACACAAAATTCGTTATAAATTACAAAATTCGTTATAAATTTGGAATTAAGAAAAAAAAGACAAAACTGATAGCATTCTTGTCTTCAGCGTAAATATTTCCCCATCCAATTAACAAAGTGAATTCGTCGCAATTAGGCACTATGTGGCAATAGAGACACTGCCTATATATAATCAGAAAATTAGACTCGTTGAATTCCGTTAAAATATTTGTAAGTTTAAAGTTTGTAAATTTATAATAGGAAGGTGAAGAAGAAGAGGACGAAGAAGAAGAAGAACTAGTAGAAGATTATGGAACTGAAAAAGACTGCAGTTTTGCTATTAAACGAGAAAGTTTTATGTCGAGTTCAGCTATTGATTCCCAATCTGAAATAACTGGCTTGGAAGAGACCTTAGAAGAGACAGAGGTTAACCCAGAAGACACCACATTGTCTGGAATTACTGGTATGATTATTTTTTTTTCATAGTTAAATTACTAACGATATACTTCACTGGAGATAAAACGACATAAAGATTGCCTGATAATTAAGTTTTTCTTTGCGGGTGTAATTATATGGTAACCGTGGGTTTAATCCCTTTTTTACTCCTAAATTGAAGATTAAGGCAAGATAAATCTATGTATACTTTGGGCCTCTGAGTAGGTTTTAGAAATGTTTTCCCTATTAATTTAGATCAGTTGTAACTGAGAATTGGGTGTATAAAGGCAAATTTTTGGGTACCTGAAGCTGCTGAAAAGAAAATGATTGGTTGATGAAAATTAAGCTAAGATCTCGCCTTGTTTTTAGATTTTAAATAATAATGTAAGGTAGTCATTTATTACCCACTTGCAAATAAAGCAACGAAACAGTGAAGTATGATACAGAAGAAGAAGACGAAATTAGCTTAATTAGGAGCACGACAGTGGTAACACAAATATTTAAAGCAGACAAAACCAAAAGAAAATTAACACTTAATCACGTAAGGGGTAACTAAGGGCCAAAAAATGAAGGACAAGGGGTTACTAGACTTTAGGCTTTTTTAAATCGACTTCTCAGAGTGACTTGGTAAAGTAAGTGGTGCTTAAGAATAGAACTATTGATTCGATATCGATCATAAGTTCATATCGAAACGGATACAAAATTAGCGTATTTGGAATAAATAACCCTTAATCCATGTCTGTCTTTTTTTCCGAAAGAAACGAGAAAACTCATTAGTATAAAATACCAAAGGAGCACAAAAATTAGTTTAGAGGCGCCCTAATGCCTTACTGTTGAATCGAGTTGGATCAGGTGGGATCTGGCTGTTCGAAACATGAATTCTTAATCACTAATTCTTCATTCTCTAAAATCACTAATTTTTAGTCATTAGTAATTAAAGAGTAGGTACTGGAAGGGGGGGGGGGGATAAGAATGATCAAAACACAGAGGAGAGGGTGACCCGAGCATGTTGATTTATATTCCATTATTGAAATGTTTTCCTTTTTACCTTTTACTATAACATAGTGGCCACTTATAGCTATATTCTATAGCATTCGGATTGTCCCCCCTGTTTCCTGAAAGAGTTAAAACATCAGTTAGTTTTCTTAATCAAACTCATTTCTTCTTAACCCTAAGAAGTAAAGATTCTTGCTAAAATATCACCAAATTCTTCGCTGTTTGCCTACCTTATTGGTGGACTGGTAGTCTACCGTAATTTGGTTTGTTAACGGTTGATAGAAACATTAAGCCTTTTTCTGATGATAACTAAAGTCTGAATGCAATATAATGAAAAATGAGAGTTTTTTTTAGCTTCATAGAGAAGATAAGGTGGTGGTAGCTGGGCTGCCTAGCACAGAAGTTTCTGAATTATAGCCTGCGTGTCACAAAGTATGCAATTAGGATTCAAAATCGATTCTATGGTACGAGGCAGCGCTATGATTTTTCTTATGCATTAGTTTACATATGGTGAGAGGACGCGATATGATTTTTCACATTGATCAGTTTACATATGGAAGGAGGAAGCGATACGATTTTTCTGATCCATCAATTTACATATTGTACGAGGAAGCGATGACTTTTTAGATTCGCCTTGGCTGGGGCATTGCCCACTTTGATTCAGCCTTTTTTGCTTATTTTTGAGTTGTAAGGGGGCGCTCTAGTTACTTTTGCCCCGGGCACCACCAACCCTAGAAACGGCTCTGTGTAGGTGTACCGAAACTGTGCCAGGAAGATGAAGTTCTAGAGATTGAAAGGAGAGTGAAAATCAATGGATAATGTGGATGAATTTTATTAGCAGTTTGTTTCCTTTTTTGTTCCCTACTGTCGTTTTGATATTAAGTAAAAATAATATTTAGCAAAAAAATTGTTCATGGGATTGTAAAGCAACGTTCTTAATCTGATAATAAGGTTAAGATGAACATACGGGTAAGTTTGTTGAACAAAACCTCTTTCTGGGAGATACGTTTTGGCTATAATGCTATTAATTGTAAATCTGTTGCTAATAGAGGGTCGGGAGAAGACCATCCATTAAAAATTCTTTGAAGTTATTTATTTATAATTTTTTAACTAGAAAGTGCTGCATTTTAATAGCTGGTATTAGGGATTAGGTCCCCCTCCTATTTCCAAGGTTGTTTTGAACTGTATCCCTCTTCCTAATATCCTAGATTTGCAGGTTTATCTATGTTTAAATCCTTGTGTGCAACAATTATCACATTTTACTCACCATTTTAGCAAGTGACTCACACCTTTTTTGCTTTTTCTTTTAGAATTTGATTCCATGCTAGCGGGTACGTCTCGAACTGAACGAATTCCAATGTCATTAGCCGTGGACTTGGCCAAGGAAAGGGATAATTGTTTTGGTTTTGATGTAAGTTTACTTTTTAATTTATCTAATTAAATTATTTAATTTAATTAATACTTATTTAATTTATTACAATAACCGCAGGTTCATAAGAAGTTCCACAGAAGCAATTTCCACTTATCAAGGAAATTTTTTATCTTGACGGCAATTTAATTGCTTTCTCAAGCAATTAATGTAGTTAGAAAAACTTTCAATACTTATTGGGCAATTCGACAGTTTTTCTAACAAAGCCACATCTATGGAAGATAAGAGTTGTTGTCTAATTGAAATTATCATTATTTAAGTAATTATTTATACTTGTATTTTTTTTATGTAGATACTAAATATTATTTTACATCATACATTATATAGCATAAATACTATTTTTATTTTATTACTGTATATATGTTATTTTTATTATCTGTTATTTACATACTTGTCATATAAATTTTACGACTTTAATTCGTATTTTAACTCTTCTTTAATTAAATAATTCATATAATAATTTATAACAGAATTACAAAAACTAATAATAATTTAGGTCTAACAATACCAACATAAGAAGACAATGTAAGAAAGAAATCTTAAAGACAGTGGATTGTGGAAGAAAACCTATTGAATATATCGGTTATATATCTAATAGCCGTCCTCAGTAAAACAAAGGATTGAAGTAAAGAAAAATATCAGCTCACAATAAAAACGAGGACACTAAAATAAAACCAACAATGAAAGATGCCTAACATCGTTACTTTAGGCTAGTTCAACAACACTGTAAACTGTTGACTAAGAAATGCAAAAATGTAAAGTTTATGCTGGAAATCAAACTTCTAAAAAGGGGTGTCCGACCAACTCAGAAAAACTAAGCGAACTAATTAAAAAATAAAAAAAAACGAGCGAACCGTAATGAAATAGATGGCGCTTGCATCACACAAGCACGGATTATTTTTAATAAGCGAAATATGATTGTGAAATTACGAAAAACGATTGTTCAGAGTTGCCAGACATCTGAATCAATCATCTCACATTAATCCTTGGCATTGATAAAACGGGTAGCAATAGGACATTTGAAGCGATCTGTTCAGCTGCTGAATTCTTTATTCATTATTAAATAATACTGAACAAATTTTTACCTTTGACTGCGATATATATATATATATATATATATATATATATATATATATATATATATATATATATATATATATATATATATATATATATATATATATATATTCCGAAGAAAATTTATTGTAGTTAACGAAAAAAATTTGTGATGAAACTGGAAAAATACCTACTGCGAGCACTTGGGTTGCTAATAATTTGTCGTTAAATTTAAGAGATACGAGCTCTCACATCGTGTTGCAAATATTCTTTGCTCGCAATAGTCACGTACTTGGGTTTTTAAGGGGGAGGGGAGACAACAACAACAAAAATTAATTTTATTTGACAATTTGAAAAAGATATGTCAATGAATTATAAATAATTGAATCTAGTTGGGGGGGGCTGGGCCCTGAGGTTTCCCCTTGGCCTTCGGCTCACAAGAGTATTAGAAATGAGTTAAGGCTGTAAAAAAGGCCTTTAATGGTTCTTACAAGTGTCCTTGCCAAGTGTGATTCAATCGACTATTTTGAAGTCAAACATAATATTAGCTAAAGAGTTATATGTATGTAATTATATACAGTGCAGAAACTTCTACTTGATTTCATAACAAGGTGGAGTGTAGGTCATAAAAGTACAAATATACAGGGAATTGTTTTGAAAATATAGAATTACTGATTAAATCGTAAAAATGTTACTTTTGGGGAAGGTGGAAGTACATGAGCCTCTTACAGTTTATATAGCTGTAGTTCTTATAACATGTAGCTTTCGATTAACTGTCGAAAAAATTCTCTTAAATATTAGGATGGCTCATGACGTCAAGATTATGGTTAATACAAACTGAAGATTACTGCAGTCAAATAAAACAATTAAAATGAGAATTTTTTTCTTTATATATATATTATATATATAACATGACAGTGGTCTTTAACTGAAGTAGTTGTAAAAGCTAAAAAATTTTGATCTCTTATAAGGTGCACGTAGGATTGAATCTAAAGTAGCTAGTCATGATTTTGTTCCTGGTGAAGAGGTTTACCACAGTTCTAACAAAATAGAAAATTCTGTCTGCCTAAAAGCCTGACTCAAACTGACTACTTACTCGAAAAGGAAACTTTATTCAATGAATACAAACAGTTTTGTGTTCGCTTAAACGGAAGAGAATAAACTCATATGTTTTGAGTTATCTTAAAACAACGCAAAAGCAATACAGTTTTAATACAGGACTTCCAAAACAGTAACAATCCGCTTTTGTAACCAATGGCTGTTCGTAGCGAAATAGAAGAAATACCAAACAAAGTCTATAAACATAACTCACAATCTAAAACTCCTAAATATAATTTAAATTGGGATTTAAAAGCTTATAGGGATCACTTGACCAGAAATAGTATCTACTGCATTAATATAGGCTAATATATGACCGATAGGCAGTGTGATCTTTGTATAAAGATGCACTTGTAGTCAGGCCAGGAGTCAATTTCTTTTCGAATCGATTCCTTATTTTCTTGTATTATGTTCTTATAGTGTGGGGTGTACTTAAAAGGGGCTTATGGACTGAAGATCCCTCCCCCAGAGATCTGTAAAAAATATCGTAAATGGTACGGAAAGCTGTCTCACAAGTTTAATTGTAAATTACGCTGGTCAAAAGAGAAGCTCAAAATTGCAAATTTGCTTTTTTAAAACTTATTTTTGTGACTATTTTAATTCAATTTTTTTTTTAATTCGGATAATACTTCACTACAGTAAATGCATGAGCACTCCTCTACTACCATGAACCACCGGTTTTTTCCTCACTCCTTCCCTACCGAAATTGTGGGTGCTAATTTAGAAAATGTACAAATTTGGAAAGAGTAGAATTTGTGAAAAATATAGGTACAAAAAGTATCTTGTTAAAAGATTGTTATTTTCATGCTGTTATTGATTTTGGGCTTTTGATTTTTGCTATTCGCCAGCCTTGTATATTTACAGTTTTCTCGGAAAACTTGCCAGTAGGTTATCGGCAGTTGTAAAGCGTCAAAAGTAAAACATCTTCCAAGCTGTGGTCAGTGTATCTCACCTGCCAACAGTGACGAAAGGTTATACAAAACATTTGTGTAAAATTTTGAAAAAAAATTAGTAATCCATGTTGATTTATTGATTATTTTTCAGGATGATGAAGAACAGATGGAAGACTAGGTTTATTTAGGTGATCCTGCTTAATCAAATTTAACGCTTGATTTGATGGTGTCAATTATTACAATTGCTGCTTCAATCGTAGCTTTTCTTCGTTTTTGTGTTTAAAAGTATGTGATTTTTTCGAATTTTTTTTGTCTCTATTAAAAAAGGTTAAACTGTATGTCTCTTCAGTTCTTTGTCGTCCTTGTGCAGGGTCCCAAAGTTTATGGAAGACTTGTTTTATTGGATATTAAGACTTCATATTAGACATTTACTTTAGTTGTTAGGAAAGGTTGTGACCAGGTGCCCGCGCAAATGCAGAATTGTTTTCTCTTTATTTTCTTTTCTTCTCTTTTTAATTTTTATTCCTCTGTTTAAGGGGTTATCTCAAGCAAGGGAAAGCTTAAGGAGGGTTAAGTGTTTTACTGTATCATTTTTTTTTTCAAACAGTACGTGGTAACGAACTGTAGTAAGCGACCCGGCTCAATAGTAAACGAAACTCTAAAAACGGAATTTTGATGCTAAAAGATACATCAAAAGAATCGGATTTTCATGGTGATTTTAGATATATAAGTTTCATCAAATTTAGTCTTTGTCATCATAAGTTACGAGCCTGAGAAAATTTGCCTTATTTTGGGAAATAGGGAGAAATACCCCCTAAAAGTCTTAGAATCTTAACGAAAATCACACCATCGCATTCAGCGTATCAGCGAACCCTAGAGCAAAAATTTCAAGCTCCTATCTACAAAAATGCGGAATTTAATATTTGTTGCCAGAAGACCGATCATGGGTGTGTGTTTATTTATTTTTCTTTTTTTTTCTTTCACAAGGGGTCATCGTATCGACCAAGTGGTCCTAGAATTTCACAAGAGGGCTCATTCTAACAGAATTGAAAAGTTCCAATGCCCTTTTTAAGTGACCAAAAAAATTGGAGGGCACCTAGTTCCCCTCCCACGCTAATTTTTTTTCCAAAGTCAGCGGATCAAAATTTCGAGATAGCCATTTCGTTCCGCATAGTCGAAAACCATAATAACTATGTCCTTTGGGATGACTTACTTCCCTACAGTCCCCGGGGAGGGGCTGCAAGTTGCAAACTTTGACCAGTGTTTACATACAGTAATGGTTATTGGGAAGTGTACAGACGTTTTCAGGGGGATTTTTTTTGGGTTTGGGGGGGGGGGAGGGGGCTATGTGGGAGTATCTCTCCTTGGAGGAATATATCACGGGGGAAGAGAAATTCAATGAAAAGGGTGCAGAATTTTCTAGCATTGCTATAAAAAAAACAATGAAAAAATAAACATGAAAAAGTTTTTTCAATTGAAAGTAAGGAGTAGCATTAAAACTTAAAACGAACAGAGATTATTACGCATATGAGGGGTTCTTCTCCTCCTAAATATCTTGCTCTTTATGCTGAAGTATTTTTAGTAATTTCAACTAATTTTTTCTACGGCCTTTCTGATTCAGGGGTCATTCTTAAAGAATTGGGACAAAATTGAAGATTTAGTGAAAAGAGCGAGTTACTAACGAGGGGGCAAACCCCCTCATATACATAATAAAAAATATACGAATATAGAAGTTGGTTAAGTAAGTTAATTTGTAAGTTACGTATATTTTTTACTAATAAAACATTCCTGAAAAAATTAAAAATTTTAGTCACCTTTTCAAGTAACCTAAAAATTGGAGGGCAACTAGGCTTCCTCTACCGTTCCTTTTTTCTCAAAATCGTTCGATCAAAACTATGAGAAAGCCATTTAGCCAAAAAATAAATAAACTTGCAAATTTCGTTTTAATTATTCCTCAGCGGAGAGCCAAAATCAAAACATGCATTGATTCTAAAACGTTCAGACATTAATTAAAAAAAAGAAGTTTTTTTAACTGAAAGCAAGGAGCGACATTAAAACTTAAAACGAACAGAAATTACTTCGTATATGAAAGGGGCTTTTCCTACTCAACGCCCCACTCTTTACGCTAAAGTTTTTTACTGTTTTAAAAAGTAGAGTTGAGAGAAAGAATCAAACTTTAGCGTAAAGAGCGGGGCGTTGAGAAGGGAACAGCCCCTTTCATATACGGAGTAATTTCTGTTTGTTTTAAGTTTTAATGTGGCTCCTTACTTTCAGTTAAAAAAACTAGTTTTTTTTTATTTAATATTTAGTAGAAAAAAAAGAAAAATAAGGAAACCCTTTCACTGTACATTGTGAGCTTGCGTCAACCATAGTGGATTTACGGTGAACTTCAAGTCTTTAGCTTCCATATCCATAGCTACTTTGGTCCATGTCATCCTTGACCTCAAATTAAGTTCTTCTTATTCCTGCCACTGAGGGTTCTCACCTAAGAATGTCGGGAATTTTGATTAAGAATTGTAGGATTTTCACGAAGATGGTTATTTGAAGAGGGTTTCATTTGTACTGTTATGACAATTTTGGAATTGGCTCAAAAATTATATGGCAAAAAATGGCAGATAGTGATGGTAAATCTTGGATATATTTATTTTCAAAAAAGTTGTCATACTGATAAAGAAACGAACTTTCCATGTTTGGGCCTTGCCAAAATTACGGTTGATTTCCAATATGTGTTTGAATCCTTTTTTAGGGTCCATGTATACTCATGGACTACCATGGTAGTCCATATTGTGTTCCGCAAATCATTATTTAAAATATTAATTAATATTTTTTGGGGTACAAAAAGGCTCCAGATTATGAACCACATATGATCTGACTGTTTTTCATGGCTTAAAAGTTGTGAATTTCTTATATCATAATTATGGTGCTCCTGATTCATGGAAAAATAATCATGAAAATACTCAGGGCAAATATGTTTCATGCTCTGGAACGCAAAAATTGATGCCTGGTAGTCACGAATCTGACCAAAATTAAAAAAATTACACCGGAAAAAGTTAGCAATGGTTTTGGATTCAACCTGCTCTTTGATGTCTGCAATCAATCGAATGATTTTATTTTGCAAAATCTGGATCCTTTTATAATTAGAAAAAAATTACTGGCTCAATGAACACAACCACACTGGCCACTACCAGAAAAGCAGAATTTGTCAACGAAAATATTCAGGAATAAGAAAAGCTTTCAAGTATTCTCTCCCCCCCAAAAAAACAAAAATGAATATTTCTACCTATCTTTTAATCAGGACTGGATATCTTGATTTTGAATTAAAATCCAGTCTCTTTTTCCTGTAGCGGCCAATCTTTGGGCAATAAGTCCAATGATTTTTTGATTAAAATACAATCTATTTTTTCTGTAGCGGCCAATGTTTGAGCAATGAGTCCATTGGTTTTTGACTTAAAATCTAGTCTCTTTTTCCTGTAGCGGCCAATGTTTGGGCATTGAGTTTGATAATTTTTGAATTAAAATCTAGTCTCTGTTTTCTGTAGCGACCATTGTATGGGCAATGAGTCCAATGATTTTTGAATTAAAATCTAGTCTCTTTTTCTGCAGCGGCTAGTGTTTTGGTTATGAATCCAGTGATTTTTGAATGAAAATCTAGTCTCTTTTTCCTGCAGCGCCCAATGTTTGTGCGATGACTCCAATGATTTTTAAATTAAAATCTAGTCTCTTTTTCCTGTATCAGCCAACGTTTGGGTTACGAATCCAATGATTTTTGAATTAAAATCTTTCTCTTTTTTCCTGCAGAGGCCAAATATTTGGGCAATGAGTTTAATGACTTTTGAATTAAGATCTAGTCCCTTTTTCCTGTATCGGCCGATGTTTGGGCAGTGAATCCAATGATTTTTGAATTAAAATATTGCCTCTTTTTCCTGTAGCGGCTATGTTTGGGCAATGAGTCTAGTGATTTTCAAACTAAAATCTAGTCTCTTTTTCCTGTAGCGGCTAATGTTTGGGTTACGAATCCAATGATTTTTGAATTAAAATCTTTCTCTTTTTCCTGCAGCTGCCAATATTTAGGCAATGAGTTTAATGACTTTTGAATTAAAATATAGTCCCTTTTTCCTGTATCGGCCGATGTTTGGGCAGTGAATCCAATATTTTTGAATTAAAATATTGCCTTTTTATCCTGTAGCGGCTATGTTTGGGCAATGAGTCCAATGATTTTCAAATTAAAATCTAGTCTCTTTTTTCTGTAGTGGCCAATATTTGGGCAATGACTCAATTAATTTTTGAATTAAAATCTAGTCTATTTTTCCTGTAACGCCCAGTGTTTGGGTAATGCGTTTAATGATTTTTGAATTAAAATCTAGTCTCTTTTTCCTGTAGCGGCCAATGTCTGGGCAATGAGTCTATTGGTTTTTGAATTAAAATCTAATATCTTTTTTCCTGTAGCGGCTAGTGTTTGGGCAATGAGTCTGATGATTTTTTAATTAACATATACTCTGTTTTTCCTGTAACGGCCAATATTTGGCGAATCCGTCCAATGGTTTTTGAATTAAAATCTAGTCGCTTTTTCATGTAGCGGCCAATCTTTGGGCAATAAGTCCAATGATTTTTGGATTAAAATATAGTCTATTTTTTCTGTAGCGGCCAATGTTTGAGCAATGAGTCAATTGGTTTTTGAGTTAAAATCTAGTCTCTTTTTCCTGTAGCGGCCAATGTTAGGGCATTGAGTTTGATAATTTTTTAATTAAAATCTAGTCTCTGTTTTCTGTAGCGGCCAATGTTTGGGCAATGAGTCCAATGATTATTTAATTAAAATCTTGTCTTTTTTCCTGTAGCGGCCAATGTTTGGGCAATGAGTCCAATAATAATAATAATAATAATAATTTATTTTTAACCCACATCATAACAAGTTATGGCGCTTAACAGGTTATACAAAACATTTGTGTAAAATTTTGAAAAAAAATTAGTAATCCATGTTGATTTATTGATTATTTTTCAGGATGATGAAGAACAGATGGAAGACTAGGTTTATTTAGGTGATCCTCCTTAATCGAATTTAACGCTTGATTTGATGGTGTCAATTATTACAATTGCTGCTTCAATCGTAGCTTTTCTTCGTTTTTGTGTTTAAAAGTATGTGATTTTTTCGAATTTTTTTTTGTCTCTATTAAGTCCAATGATTTATAAGTCCAATGATTTTTGGATTAAAATATAGTCTATTTTTTCTGTAGCGGCCAATGTTTGAGCAATGAGTCAATTGGTTTTTAACTTAAAATCTAGTCTCTTTTTCCTGTAGCGGCCAATGTTAGGGCATTGAGTTTGATAATTTTTTAATTAAAATCTAGTCTCTGTTTTCTGTAGCGGCCAATGTTTGGGCAATGAGTCCAATGATTATTTAATTAAAATCTTGTCTTTTTTCCTGTAGCGGCCAATGTTTGGGCAATGAGTCCAATAATAATAATAATTATAATAATTTATTTTTAACCCACATCATAACAAGTTATGGCGTAACAAAAAGTGTGGAGTGTGGAGTAACAAAAAGAAAAAAAATGAAATACACTACAAGTAAAATACACTACAAATAGAAAAAACATTACGCTACAATGAGATTAACCGAACAGACGGACCAAAGGATGATGAGGCGATAAACGATAAAAAGCTGATTCCGACAACCTTCCATACATGAGGGCCAACTTTGCACTTATATCAGGGACATCAAACTTACGAATTATCTTCCTATTGCTATACCAAGGGGGGAGATAAAGTAAAAATTTACAATATCTGAAATAAAAAATCCGAATCTGATTAACATCTTTTTTCTTTAGAAGGGGATAAAGACCAGAAAGATAAAGGACAGAATGATCACAAAATGTAGCATATAGTCTACCGAGTGCACGTCTATTATACTTCCCTCGATTAGCAACTATCTTAGAATAGCCCGTTTGAATTTTCTTTTGAACATCACGAACAGTGCACTGCCGTAGGCAAGAAATTGAATTCGTAACAGTAATACCCAACCACCGAAAGGTGGAAACAAAGGGTATTGAAAAACCGCGACAAGCTAAGGGAGCATTAGAGGAAGTCGGACCATTAAAAACTAGAAATTCACATTTCTCAACATTAAGAGAAAGACCAATATTAGAAAATAGACGTGAAACTTTTGAGACCATAAACGAGAGACCTTGCTTATTTTTACACAAAAGTAAAAGGTTATCTGCATAAGCAAGATAAGAAACATCTGAGAGTCCAATAAAATAATTTCATCTAATTTCATCTAAAATACCAGAAATGAACATTTTGAATATACTAGGTGATAAAACCCCTCCCTGCTTGACACCTCGACATAAACCGACAAACGGAGATCCAGATTTATTAATTCGGAGGAAAGAATTCTCATACCAAAAACAATGATTTTTGAACTAATATTCAGTCTCTTTTTTCTGTAGCAGTCAATGTTTGGGCAATGAGTTTAATGATTTTTGAATTAAAATCTAGTCTCTGTTTTCTGTAGCGGCCAATGTTTGGACAATGAGTCCAATGATTATTTAATTAAAATCTTGTCTTTTTTCCTGTAGCGGCCAATGTTTGGGCAATGAGTCCAATGATTTTTGAAGTAATATCTAGTCTCTTTTTTCTGTAGCAGTCAATGTTTGGGCAATGAGTTTAATGATTTTTGAATTAAAATCTAGTCTCTGTTTCCTGTAGCGGCCAATGTTTGGACAATGAGTCCAATGATTTTTGAACTAATATCTAGTCTCTTTTTCCTGTAGCGGCCAATGTTTTGGCCAATGTTTTTTGAATTAAAATATAGTCTCTTTTTCCTGTAGCGGCCAGTGTTTGGGCAGTGCGTTTAATGATTTTTGAATTAATATATATTCTCTTTTTCCTGTAGTAGCAAATGTTTTGGTAATGACTCTAATGATTTTTGTGTTAAAATATCTAGTCTCTTTTTTCTGTAGCAGTCCATGTTTGGGCAATGAGTTTAATGATTTTTGAATTAAAATCTAGTCTCTGTTTTTTGTAGAGGCCAATGTTTGGGCAATGAGTCCAATGATTATTTAATTAAAATCTAGTCTTTTTTCCTGTAGCGGGCAATGTTTGGGCAATGAGTCCAATGATTTTTGAATTAAAATTTAGTCTCTTTTTCCTGAAGCAGCCAATGTTTGGTTACGAATCCAATGATTTTTGAATTAAAATCTAGTCTCTTTTTCCTTTAGCGGCCAATGTTTGGGCAATGAGCCAATGATTTTCGAATCAAAACAAAGTTGCCATCAAGTTATGACTAATTGGTAAAAAAGCCAAGACAGATAGTCTGTGTGAGAGGCAAAGCGTGCATAAGACTTTTTCAGAATTGTAGACAATTGATGTCAATTCACTTTTTGATAGATATCTATCATCCATCCGTCCTAGGGCAGAACTAGGGTAGATAGACATGTAATAAGGGTTATTCAAATAGTCTATGAATTTCTATGAGCCAAATGAAGTCAATAGGAAAGCCCAAATAAAAGTTTTTCAAAGATTTATCACTGACCCTGTCCACAGGACTTTGAAGACAATTGGGTAACTTATATTCTTCTCATTATATGATCGTGGCCCATTGAGAAAGCCTATAAGAATTAAAATGAGGATGATCAAAGTTTTTGGGTTGACTCTTGACGGACATATGTCTACATATGGACAAAATTTGTACCCAAATATTAAGTTAAAAGCAGAAAAGGGTAAAATAGTGACGGTTCAGCTTAAGGGTTTCTTAGTCAAATCCATAATTAATATATCATTAGTCTTTTATGATTTTAACATTGAAAAATTTGTAGAGTAGTGACAGTTCTCGAATTTGCTGGGATTACATTTTTAATATCAATACAGTTCCGTCAGACTGATAGGCACTAAAGTTTCATTAATATTTATTCATTTCCAAAATACTTCTTTAGAATGAATAAAAGAGCCGAATAGATTCGTAATTGCAAAACTTCACTGCAAAGAATAAAATGCATTTCATTAAAAAAATTTAATTATTCATATTCTAAAGGTAGTTTAATTAAGGGTAACTGAAGCTGATTAAAGGCAAAAAGTTAATTAAAAGTAAAGGTAATTAAAAAAATAAAGGGACCACCCCTCTATTTCTTTAAAAGAAATAAAACTAAAAGAAGAATATTGACAGAAGACTATTTTTTTTTACTTAATTTTTTTTTATGTGGTCTTGATTGCTATTGGAATTCTATACAACAATCGCGCAATGATTGGGGTGCAAGGGGGAATTTCCACAGTTCATATATTTAGTAATTTCTATTCGTTTTGAGATTGATTAGAATATCAATTTTATTTTTTGCATATTCGAAGTTCATTATTGTTTTTTTTTTATTTAGTCCAATATACATTTCTTTTAACTGTTTTATCTCTTATAATAACTGTTTAAAAAACTATAATCGGGGTACAAGAAATATAACTTCCTTGTTCAATTATTTTGTAATTTCTGTTCGTTTTGAGTTTGTGAATAATATTAGCTTTATTTTTGTAACTTATAAGCTCATTCATTTATTTTTTTGGCTTTATTGTCTTCTTACTTTCCTTAAGTTTACTGCTCTTTCCTTAAGTCCAGATTGATGTTAATCTGGTTGATCTTAATTTAATGAAGTGTCTTTTTCTTTTTTGAATGATTTCCTTGCATAAATTGATGAACAGGCACACCTAGCAAAGTTGAAGTTACACTAGATGTAAATAGGTTTGAAAATCATGATGTCCTGTATTGAGTTTTACTCTGGGAAAATTTGCAGGTTTATTCGCCTTTGCGTGCTTAGAGCATCTGGAATGTTTTAACATGATGAATGTTGAGCAAATAAAGACAGAATGGGTTTTTGGTCCCCTTAAGAATGGAATTCAGAAAAAAATCTATTATCTCCCTTAGAGTACAATTCAGACAAAAATCAGTGTTACTCACAGAAGATATATCAACTACCATAGAATTCGCTTGTTTTTATTTGGGGGGGGGGGGAGAGATAAAAACTCAGCTCTGTCATCAGTATTTTTGACCCTCCGACCCTGTAATTAGTTTAATTTTCAACTTTCTGGGGGTGGGGGTATTTACTTCTAAAACCACCCGTAGATTCATCCCTGAGTCAGATCCAAACTAGTGCTAGTAACTATGTGTCATTTTTGGAATGAGTTTTCGCTGCTACTTTTATCTGCTCCGGCTAGTGCTAAATTCTGACAGAACAGCCTGCTGAAATTTTGTCAGCCGAAAACATCTAATTGACGCAACTACGTGACATCTGACTAACATATCTGGCTGAAAGTGAAATTCTTAGAACACTTCTTAAATCCTTTCTTAATAAAATATTAAATAAATTATTCATATAAATATTATTCTAATAATAATTATTAATTAAATATTATTAAATAATAATATAATATTGTGTACAAATATAATATATATATATATATATATATATATATATATATATATATATATATATATATATATATATATATATATATCATGAAAAGAGAAATCACCAATGCAACAGCACAAACACAAAAAAAAAAAAAAAAAAGAGAGAGAGAAGGAGAAAAGGAAGACTGTTTTCCTAAATTAGTGATTAATATAGACCAGCACTTGAATGAGGCCTTAACCCTACTCATCCATACAATCACATAGGTCATACACACACACACATATATATATATATATATATATATATGTGATCTATATTAAGCTTTCAATAAATTTAAAAAACAATTTTGACTAAAACGAACAGAGATTATTACGCATATGAGGGGTTCTAAAAATACTTTAGCATAAAGAGCGAGGTATTTAGGAGGAGATAAATACCTCGCTTTTTATGCTAAAATATTTTTAGTAATTTCAACTATTTATTCTACGGCCTTTTTGATTCAGGGGTCATTCTTAAAGAATTGGGAAAAAACTTACGATTTTGTGTAAAGAGTGAGGCATTAACGAGGGTACAAACCCCCTCGTACACATAATAAAAATATAAGAATATAAAAGTTGTTACGTAAGTAACAAACTTTTTGTGAGAGGTCTGATGTTCACCATCACATTACTCGGATACGAGGTAATACTGAGGTTCCTCGATTAGTTTCAAGTAGGTCTTCTTTTTCACTTATTTATAGAGCTTCAAAACTTTGGAATAAACTGAGTATAGATATCAAGGAAATAGGTAGCCTTGACCAGTTTAAGTCTGATTTACGTCTGGAGTTGCTCGGTTGGTACGCTTTTGAAACAGATTAACTAAAATAAATTTTACATAGCTTATTCATTTGTAATATTTATGTATTTTTTTTGTTTTTTTGTTTTTGTCTTGGGGTCACGCAAGGGAGTGTATTGTTTATGCTTTTTTTTTGTTTTTTTGTTTTTTTGTTGATTTCGGTATATGGTCTCATTCTCCATATTTTCTTATTCTCCATATTGTCTCTTTATTTTCTTTGAGTTTAGCACAGCCTCGCAAGCTTCGCTTATGTTGTGCTATTGATGAAGAAATGTTTATTTCTAATAAAATTGTTCTACTACTAAAATTGTTCTACTTCTAAGTTAATTCTTAAGTTACGCATATTTTTTACTAGTAAAAACGTTCGTTAAAAATTAAAAGTTCTAGTAGCCTTTTAAGTAACCGAAAAATTGGAGGGCAGCTAGGCCTCCTTTCCCACCCCTTATTTCTTAAAATTGTCTGATCAAAACTAAGAGAAAGCCATTTAGCCAAAAAAAAAAATAATAATATACATATTTCATTTCAATAATTTATGTGCGGAACATATATGTAGTCAATTTAATAAATAAAAAATTATTAAGATTTCAAAGAATGAATATGAGCATATGTATATTAAACTGACAATGCACATTCATTTTTTTTCAGTAGATTGCAAATTATGTTCTTGCCTTGAGAAGTCATAGGGGTTGTGAGCCCTATTTATGTTAATTTCTTCTCATTTTGGTTTCGAATAAGTTATTTGTTGTAGATTCTATCCGTTTTGGGTATGGTTTATTTATTGATTCTGATTTATGGTAGTTTTACGCTTGTAGATTTTTTAATTTTGGCTCATTTTAGGTTGAATGGAGCTCTTCACTTTCCTTGAAAAACATATTTTGTTAAAAAAAATTAAAAATTAATTTTCAGTAATAAAACTGAAATATATTCGGAGAAAAACATTTTCTTTTGATCTTTTTTTTATTAAAGAAACAATATGACCGATGCTTATTTAAGCAAATAGTACAAACAGTACTATTTAAGCTAATAGTACAAATAGTACAGCAAATCTTAGTACACGAATTTACAAATAAAAAGAAAAGGAAAAAAAATATGGTGCCGTCTTCAAGAAAAAAGTTATGCATGCACACATATACACGGTTGCTCGTTTAAAGACATATGTGCGTAAGTGTGTGTCTATGTGTTTTAATGAGGTGGTTTTTCCCTTGGGACTAGAAAGAGGAAGGTATTTGGTTATTATTTGGGGGGGGGGTAATTGAGGGGTAAGATTTTGTCTGAGAGTAGAAGCACTGATCATGTTGCCTGTATGCCCAAAATGTAAACACTGTGGTTCTCGGTGTGGCGTCCAGGAATAGACATTCGAATATTTGAAATATATGTTTTAATTCGTTGATAAACCCACTGAACTAGAAACTTAAACTAATGATACATCGCCCAAACTGTCTGAAAGTGGAAATTTCTGTTTCTGATTAAATTGAACGGTGTTTGCCTGGTAAAGCCTTCGAAAGGGCGGTCTCTCAAGATGTTCTGTCTACCTGCTAGGAAATTGCAGAAACAAAACTCGGGGAATAATTATCAACTGAGCAATTTGGTCCCTTTGGGAGTTATCTGTGTACGTATTCACTATGATTAAAAAGTTTGCCGACCAAGTAAAAATTGGAGTGTCTTTATCAGTGATGGTTTTTAGGAAGTCATATTCTATTGGAATTTTACAATTTTTACTATAATCTCTGTCTCTGTTTTTCTGTTTAATTTGTCTGATTTTGGCAGTTATTCAAAATCGAGTTCTGCCTTAAATATTTCTATGATTATTGTTTTCATAATATGGCATCTTAGTGAATATGATTGCGTCTACTATTTTACAATATTTATATTATCAATACGCACTATGAAAGTAAAAGAACAAGTCAATAATCAACCCATTAGTGTTGACTTGAGTGGCATCAGTTCATAAAAATTTAGAAGGGGGGAGGGTCATAGAATATAATTCGCCATTTCTAGAGGGTGAATTTATCGTGTTTTCTATTTTTTCAATGAAAATAAAAAATAAGTATTTTTCAATGAAAACACACCAAGACAAGTATTTTCAAAATCTAGGGGGTAAGAGCAAAAAATTCAGGCAGAGGCCCCCTCCCCTACCCTAATTGTCGCTACTAATTGAATTGATAAAAATCATTTTGTAGCTCATTCCTATGGAAAAGCTTGTTTAAGAAGCTTGAGAGGGATTTTAGGAGGATTCTAAAGGGCTTATTTGATTTTAAGATGATCGTTCGAGTATCCTGTTACAAGGTAAAATATAATTTACAAACAAGTGGCACCTTCCTGAAATAATCATCAATAATGCAATGAAGCTGTAGCATTTTCTCTGATAAGCCAGAACTCCATGGCTAAAATTTATTCCAATAGACTATTAAGCTAGAGAATAATTAGTTTTTATAAAAAAAACAATTTTCTGGCAAAATTAAAGGGCGGAGTTGAAAATTGAAACGAACGAAAATTACTCCTTCGGAGTTTATGCAACATACATCTGAAAAACTGTTTTGAACAGACTCGTAATATTTTCCTGCATTTTTTAGAATTCTGGAAACTAGAACGTTCTAGTTTCCTGACTTTTATATAATGGATAATGTACGCCGTAAATATTATTTTAGCGAGGACAAAAAATAAATTATTTATTTATTTTATAAATCAAAATAAAATGAAACTGTCGTAAAAGCTAACCAAGTTCATTATGGGTTTTAATCCAATTGATGTAGAGTAATGCAGATTGAGGCAGATTGAGTAATGCCAATTGATGTAGAGTATGCAGAACAAAAGGTAATGTGTATCTCTATACGAGAATTTTGTTTTATGAAAACAAATTGGGAACAATGCAAGGCTGCCACCAAGTAAGCCACATGATATTATGACCTATAAAAGTCAGTAAAATAAAAGTCTAAATAATAAAAAGTAATATGATATGAATATAAAAATAATAAAATATAATTAATATAAATTATTAATATAAAGAAATACAAAGAAATTAATGTAAAGAAATGCTTCAAATCAGTGTAGTTGAAACCGTTTTTTAAATATATTTTGCACAAAACGCCAAGCCATAATTGTAAATTGATCGGTAGCGTTCTGCTTTTTTAGTTTTTCTGCCTTAGAATCAAATTGAAGGAATTTACTTAGAAATTTTGACAAAATTTGAATATTCAATTTTCGATGAACAGTTGGTCTGTTGAGTAAGTCCTTAACAATAGAGTCACAACAGAATTTTGGGTGGATGGAAAAAAGGGGTATTATCATGGTTGCAGTGATTAAGAACATACCGGAGCCAAAAAAAAAAAAAAAAAAAAAAAAAAATTTAGAAGTTTGAAAACAAAGTGCCTTGGAAAACAAAATTACCATCTGTAGCTGATCCTGGAATAGTAACTATTATCTCGACTAGTTTTCATAGAAAAAGTTTGTCGTGAAAACAAATTTGCGGGAATATCTGAAAAATAGACTGAAACCTCTCAAACGTATCTTCGGATCGACATCAAAATGTATCTTTGGAATTGCCACCGACAAAAATCTCATACAGGAAACTTACAGTCCCCTGGCTAGGACAACAAGGAAAAATACTTTTTTTTACCTGGCAAGCACGAATGTTTACTCTTTTTTTCTTACCTTCATCACCGCTGACGAAAGACAACATAGAGAGCTGTTTAAGGGTTTGATTGAAAGTATAGTTGTGTAAATGCACTTTTTGATGAAAACTGCATCGGAACACTCTCCCCGATTCTGCATGGAACTGCCAAACGTTTGATATTCTCAAAAAGTACATAAGAGGATTACTCGTAAATATTTAAGGTTTTTTACCGGTTTTTCACATTACTTATAATCTAATTAGTGTCACTTGTCAAAAGAAAATGGTTAATAATTATACAAAGATACTCAGTCAGGGTTGCCACCACGGACGGCTACAAGTGCCAAATTTGCGTGCTACACAGCAATTTTTGGTGCTACAATCTGATATTTGTTTTGGCGAAACTGATAGTTGTAAAGTGAAGAAAATGTACGCATTTTAGTTTCAATGTAATTAACGCTGCTTGACAGGGAGAATTGTAAATAATTAATTATGACTTTATCCGTATATGTAGTCATAATCATTATAACCCCCGGTCGTTTAAACCCTTATTGACAAGGCATATTAGCTGACTCCTGACATCAGAGTTACCATCCACCAGGCTTGTCAGCTTTACAAAAATTAAATAATTTTGTTTTTTTCTTCTTATTTACATTCATTATTGCAAGATTTATATTACAATTTTTGTACAAAAGTCTTCTAAATTTAAAACAATGTACGAACAAAGTAATAACTTAACAATATATTTTGAAAAGTCTACGGAATACCCTTATTGTTCATAAAATGTTTATCAAATTATAATATGTAACAATCCAGCCTCAAAGGGATTTTAAACATATAAATACATGTAATAGGCATTTTAAAATAAAAATTGAAGAGTCTCAACATGCACACAGCCGCTACCTGACCATCTCAATTACTATACAGAAACCGGTTTTCTTTGTATTACTCATTCTTTTTAAGCATAATCCTCTGTACCAGATATTTTGATGAAACTGAATTAAAAGCATAAAATTAATATTACCCTTCTTCGTCGTCTTTAGTTTGATTTTCCAGTCATTTTTTCTAAATATGTTCTCCTCTACTAGTGAAGGAAAAACTCCATTAAACAAGAAATGAATCAAAAAATAATGTCGATCATTGTTACCCCAGCCAAAATTTAAGTAAATTTGGATTAGGAATTCCTCCATAATCCCGCACATGTAATTTCAAACAACCTGGAAACACAGTAGAAATGTTACATTCAGGTATTGGCGAAATGTTGTTTTTTTCTAGGGGATGGCGACCCCTCCTAAGGTGCCGCTAAATATTAAAATTCTATGTTTTAACGATGAACATCTAATAGTTTAAAACAGTTCCATAGGATAATCTTCGATTGGTCGTAAGAACACACAAAATCGGATGCAACATGTAATTATTTGTGAACTGCGGGTTGGACGATTCTTAATGGGTGTGGAAAAAAGGTCTTACTTTTGCCTCTCCATAATACTAATTCACTATTCTCATTTTGTTTTCCTTTCAGCAAAATTAGACTTCTATACTTTTGTGTTATGTGTATCTATAAAGCTTCTGTTTTATATGGGTAGTCTGCATGGTTTCGGGCCCTATCCTTTTGCACAGCGTCAATTACTAATCAAACAGTGCCTAAAGGTACATCTGCAGGACATTTTGACTCTTTATTAAATTAACTTTTATTTCAGCTGAAATTAAGAAGTAAAATTGAAACTTAAAACGAACACAAGCTATTTCATACATGAGGGGGGCTTCCACTCCATCAACCCCTTTACTCGTCACACTAAAGTTTTATAGTGCTTCAAAAAAAGCTTCTTGTTCCAGTTGAACGGCCTCTGTTTTTAATTTTTCGTTCTTAAAGAATTGGGACGAAAAGTCAAACATCAAATCAAAATTCTGAGACAGCCATTTTGATCAACGGTGTTGATAATTCTGGAAATTATGTCTTTGGGTATGACACCTCCTCCCCCATCCATTAGGACAAGGGTTTTAAGTTATGCTTTAGGGGCATATTAGATTTTCTATAGAAAATTTTGTCGTAGAAACTTCAATAAGGGCTCATTCAATTGGAAATTGAGAGGACTAGTGCCTTTGTTATCAGTCGAAGGTGATCGGTGGACAAATGCCTCCCCCCCCCACCATACCTATCATTTCCTAAAACACTTCTAATCAGGATTTTGAGATAGCCATGTTGTTCCACGTAGATGAAAGTTCCGGAAACTATGTATTTGAGCATGACAAATCCCCCAAGCCCTCGGGGCAAGGGTTGTAGGCTATGCCCTAGGAGAATATAAGGTTTTTGTAGAAAGCGTGGTCATATAAAGTTCGGAGGGGACTCATTGGTAATCTTAAGCTCTAGTGCCCTTTTTAAGATTCAAAGTGATTGGAGGACAGCTAACGCTCCCCTACATACATATGTCGTATTGTTCCAAAATGCATCTAATAGTAACCCTCTAGCCCCCAGGGCAAGGGTTGTAAGTTATGTTCTGAAAGAATATATGTTTTTTCTATAAAATTCGGAGGGTCCTCATTGGTAATCAAAAGCTCTAGTGCCAATTTTAAGAGTCAAAGTGAACGGAGGGCAGCTGCCTTCCTCACACACATGTTGCATTATTCCGAAATGCATTTAATATAAAATTTAAAATCACCATTTTATTCAAAATGTCTAAATATCATATAACGAGGCTCTTGAGGGTTTAAAAAAAAATAAAGCCTCGGGAGCAAGGGTTTTAAGGGGAATCTAAGGTTTTTATGTAAGGGATGGTTGTATTAACTTTAAAGGAGGCTCATTTGTTTGAAAATAGGAAGTTCCAGTTCCCTTTTAAGAGTCAAACGTGATGGAGGGCAGCAAGCCCCCCCCCTAACTACCCCCCAACAATTGTTGTCATTATAGGGATTTCCCCCCTATTTTAAGGATTTTTGAGGTCTGTTAAGGGCAAACTTTTTTATTTAGGGATTTGGAGATTTTTAGGGATCTATACAATTCTTCTGGAGTTTTTTAGGAATTTCTACGTTTTTTTTCTAAATCCCGTGATTTTCAACGATATAGTGCATAGATTTAATATTCAATCGAATAAATCATAAGGAAGCTAACAAAAAAAAGAAGCAAAAATAGCGGTCCATTACACCTCCCAATACGTGCCAAACTAGTATTTATGCAAATATACCGCCTTTGAAGCTTCTGATTTCTAACTGTATCAGATATAGATCTCAGAGCGTTATAATTAAGAGGATAAGCGAACCTAGTGAATCGAAATCTGCAAATTTGTTCTATGCTTCTTATTTCACAACTTCTTATTTGCTCAGGTCAATTTTTTTCTTCATATTTAAGGTTTTTTACTGTCTATAATCGATCAGTTCCAAATTAGATTTTCTTCTGTTAAAACCTTTGAAAATAGACTGGATATGAATATATCCTCTACATCTGCAAGCAGATCAGAAATAAAGCTATTGAAAAAAAGGCAGGTATAAATTAAATACAATTTTCCGAACGAAAAAAAGAAATTATTGAAAAAGAAAATACGACTTAGTGCTTTTCACAATAAGATTCGTAATATAACTAGACAAGTTAAACGGATTATTGTTTGATGACTGAACTCGGTCAGGAGTAAGGGGGTGGGGTATCTCTTCTGAGAATTTCTTAGTGGTTTTAGTTTTTACTTTTAATATCTAATCAATGCTCCAATAATTCTCCAAATTCTCTTGTTTGTAATTGAAATGTGTAATAAGCGCGAATAACTTCCTGTTCTATAGAGGTTTCAAACTCTTATACGCACAAAACGTTGAATTTGTATTTTTTTTTTTTTTTTTGCGAAATCTGCAAATTTGTTCCATGCTTCTTATTTCACAACTTCTTATTTGCTCAGGTCAATTTTTTTCTCCATATTTACGGTTTTTTACTCTCTATAATCGACCAGTTCCAAATTAGATTTTCTTCTGTTAAAACCTTTGAAAGTAGACTGGATATGAATACGTCCTCTACATCTGCAAGCAGATCAGAAATAGAGCTATTAAAAAAAATGCAGGTATAAATTAAATACAATTTTCCGAACGAAAAAAAGAAATTATTGAAAAAGAAAATACGACTTAGTGCTTTTCACAATAGGATTCGTAATATAACTAGACAGGTTAAAAGGATTATTGCTTGATGACTGAACTCAGTCGGGAGTAAGGGGGCGGGGTATCTCTTCTGGGAATTTCTTAGTGGTTTTAGTTTTACTTTTAATATCTAATCAATATTCCAATAATTCTCCAAATTCTCTTGTTTGTAATTGAAATGCGTAATAAGCGCGAATAACTTCCTATTCTATAGAGGTTTCAAGCTCTTATACGCACAAAATATCGAATTTGCATTTTTTTTGTGCCAGAAGAAAGATCAGGGATGTGTTTTTTTTCCCAGGGATGATTGCATTGAGCCAATCAAACAGTTTGTGGTAACGAACCCGGCTCAATAGTTAATGAAACTCTAAAAAACGGAATTTTGATGCTAAATGATACTTCAAAAGAATCAAATTTTCACGCTGATTCTAAATATATAGGTTTCAATTAATTTAGTCTTTGTCATCAAAAGTTACGAGCCTGAAAAAATTTGCCTTATTTTGGAAAATAGGGGGAAACATCCGCTAAAAGTCATAGAATCTTAACGAACATCACACCATCGCATTCGGCGTATCAGAGAATCCTATAGCAAAAATTTCAAGCTCCTATCTAAAAAAATGTGGAATTTCATATTTTTGCCAGAAGACAAATCACGGGTGCGTGTTTATTTGTTTGTTGTTTTTTTTTCCCAGGGGTCATCGTATCGATCAAGTGGTCCTAGAGTGTCGCAAGAGGGCTCATTCTTACGGAAATGAAAAGTTCTAGTGCCCTTTTTAAGTGATCAAAAAAATTGTAGGGCACATAGGCCCCCTCCCACGCTCATTTTTTTCCAAAAGCCAACGGATTAAAATTTTGAGATAGCCATTTTGTTTCACATAGCCGGAAACTATAATAACTATGTCTTTGGGAATGACTTACTCCCCCGCAATCCCTGGGGGAGGGGCTGCAAGTTACAAACTTTGACCAGTGTTTACATATAGTAATGGTTATTGGGAAGTGTACAGACGTTTTCAGGGGGATTTTTTTGGTTTGAGGGGTGGGTTTGATGGGAGGGGGCTCTGTGGGAGGATCTTACCTTGGAGGAATATTTCATGGGGGAAGAAAAGTTCAATGAAAAGGGTGCAGGATTTAAAGTAAGGAATAGCGTTGAAATTTAAAACGAACAGAGATTATTACGCATATGAGGGGTTCTAAAAATACTTTAGCGTAAAGAGCGATGTAGTTAGGAGGAGATAAATACCTCGCTTTTTATGCTAGAGTATTTTTAGTAATTTCAACTATTTATTCTACGGCCTTTTTGATTCAGGGGTCATTCTTAAAGAATTGGGAAAAAACTTTCGATTTAGTGTAAAGAGTGAGGTATTAACGAGGGTACAAACCCCCTCGTACACATAATAAAAATATAAGAATATAAAAGTTTGTTACGTAAGTAACAAACTTTTTGTGAGAGGTCTGATGTTCACCACCACATTACTCGGATACGAGGTAATACTGAGGTTCCTCGATTAGTTTCAAGTAGATCTTCTTTTTCACTTATTTACAGGGCTTCAAAACTTTGGAATAAACTGAGTATCGATATCAAGGAAATAGGTAGCCTTGACCAGTTTAAGTCCGATTTACGTTTCGAGTTGCTCGGTAGGTATGCTTTTGAAACAGATTAACTAAAATAAATTTTACATAGCTTATTCATTTGTAATATTTATGTATTTTTTGTTTTTTTGTTGTTGTCTTGGGGTCACGCAAGGGAGTGTATTGTTTATGTTTTTTTTTTGTTTTTTGTTTTTTTTTATTTCGGTATATGGTCTTACTCTCCATATTTTCTTATTCTCCATATTGTCTCTTTATTTTCTTTGAGTTTAGCACAGCCTCGCAAGCTTCGCTTATGTTGTGGTATTGATGAAGAAATGTTTATTTCTAATAAAATTGTTCTGCTATTAAAATTGTTCTACTTCTAAGGTAATTCTTAAGTTACGCATATTTTTTACTAATAAAAACGTTCGTTAAAAATTAAAAGTTCTAGTAGCCTTTTAAG
>NC_088874.1:28047239-28077452 GCF_032884065.1 Artemia franciscana
ACCTCGACCAAGAGTACATGAGGGAGGAGATATCATGTTTGGTATTAAGAGAATAGATCAAATCTACCATTTATTTTTATCAGAGTCACGTTATAAGTAAAGATGGTCGATGTAAGAGAAGTATTTGACTCACTAATGCAAATAATTCTTCTTTAGAAACCGTCCCAACTTGCTCTAAGAGCAATTATTTTTCTCTATTTCCTTCATATTTATTTCCCTGACTTGAACGGGTTTTTTTGTAACTCTATTAAAATAGTGTTAACTTTTCATGTGGATTTTAATTTATTTTTGTATGATATTATTAATGTGGATGAAAATTCAAATTCTACGTATTGTTGTCACATTTTTCAGCCAACATCTGCACTGACTGTCAAAATAGCTTGTCTTTTCTAAATGAACATATTTCTTTTGCTGATAATATTACTCTTGGCTCAGCATATAAAACTGAGCCTGATCTGCATTCGAATATGGTAGTCTTTTTTTTTAAATGGTTAAGTCTTTGTAACTCTATTAAAATAGTGTTAACTTTTCATGTGGATTTTAATTTATTTCTGTATGATATTATTAATGTGAATGAAAATTCAAATCCTACATATTGTTGTCACATTTTTCAGCCAACATCTGCGCTGACTGTCAAAATAGCCTGTCTTTTCTAGATGAACATATTGCTTTTGCTGATAATATTACTCTTGGCTCAGCATATAAAACTGAGCCTGATCTGCATTTGAATATGGTAGTCTTTTTTGAAAGCGTTGTCTAGTAGTTTGATGTAGATTACCTTGTAAAAAGTGTTGGAAAGCTATGATTTCTCGCTTATAAGATCGTAGGCTTTCCTTGACTTATATAAAATACGTTCGTAAAAGGCCGACTAAGTTAAAAAAAAGGTCTTGGCTTTCAATTCCTAGTCATCTTGCTTGATAAGAAAACTTTCTTTTACGTATGACAAGGACCAATTCAAAATCAAGCTATCCTGGGGTTTCAGAATCCTTAAAATATTGCAACTTAGGTGAACAGGGTCAATTCTTAGAAGAATGTGGTGCAGCGTTATCGGCCTCATGTCCATGTTGTCCATTTCATCAGATATTAAACTTCCTCTTGAAAATGAAGCAGCTTTTAAACCTTACAGGAAGGTAATGTTAAAGTAAGGCAAGGTTGTTTTTTAAAATAATCGTAATTCATTTATACCCATAGATGACTTTAAAGGCTCTTAATTATATTTTATGTGCGTCTCTCACTTTTCTACAATTTCTTGGCAGTCATCCAGTTGTCTTATGTGATGAAATGTCTTTTATAAAACAGTTCGTGGTAACAAGCTGTAGTAAGGAGTGACTCGGCTCAATAGTAACCGAAACCCTAAAAAACAGAATTTTGATACCAGTAGTTACATCAAAAGAATCGCGTTTTAATGCTGATTTTCAACATAAATAAGTTTCATCAAGTTTAATCTTACTCATCAAAAGTTAAGAAAATTTACCTTATTTTAGAAAATAGGCAGAAACACACCGAAAAGTGAAATAATCTTAATGAAAATCAGATCATCAGATTCAGCGTATTAGAGAACCCTACTATAGAAGTTTCAAGCTCCTATCTACAGATGTGGAATTTTGAATTTCTAGCAAGAAGACATATAAAAGATACGCGTTTATTTGTTTTTGTTTTTTTTTCCAGGGGTGATCGTGTCGCCCCAGTGGTCCTATAATGTTGCAAGAAGGCTCATTCTAACGGAAATTAAAAGTTCTAGTCCCCTATTTAAGTGACCGAAAAATGGAGGTAACCTTGGCCTCCTCCTGGGTAAATTTTTCCCCAGAGTCACTGCATCAAAATTTTGAGATTGCCATTCCGTTCAAATTAGTCATAAACCTAATAACTATGACTTTGGGGACGACTTAATCCCCCACAGTCCCCGAGGGATGGGCTCAATAGTAGCCGAAACTCTAAAATTTGGAATCTTGATACCAATAGTTACATCAAAAGGATTGCATTATAATACTGATTTTAAATATATAAGTTTCATCAAAATCAGTTTTATCCACCAAAAGTTACGAGCCGGAGAAAATTTGGGATATCCTAGAAAATAGGGGGAAACACCCCCAAAAAGTCATGGAATCTAAACGAAAATCACACCATGAGATGCAGCGTAACAGATAATTCTACTGTAGAAGTTTCAAGCTCCTATCTAAAAAAAGTCAAATTTTGTATTTTTTGCTAGATGACAGATCAAGGATGTATGGTTCTTTGTTTGTTTGTTATTTTTTTTCCCATGGTGATCGTAATGACCCAGTGGTCCTAGAGTGTCTTGACTAGGCTCACTCCAATGGAATTTAAAAGTTTTAGTGCCCTTTTTAGTGACCAAAAATCGGAAGGAAGGCTAGGCCCCCCACGCTCATTTTTTCCGAAGTCATGGGATCAAAATTCAGAGACATCCATTTTATTGAACATAGTCTAAAAACCTAGTGTTGGAAAGCTATGATCTCTCGTTTATAAGATCGTAGGCTTTCCTTGACTTATATAAAATACGTTCGTAAAAAGGCCGACTAAGTTAGAAGAAAGATGTTGGCTTTCAATTCCTAGTCATCTTGCTTGATAAAAAAAACTTTCTTTTACGTATGACAAGGACCAATTCAAAATCAAGCTATCCTGGGGTTTCAGATCCCTTAAAACACTGCAATTTAGGTGAACAGGGTCAATTCTTAGAAGAATGTGGTGCTGCGTTATCGGCCTTATGTCCATGTTGTCCATTTGATTGGATGTTAAACTTCCTCTTGTAAATGAAGCAGCTTTTGAACCTTACAGGAAGGCAATGTTAAAGTAAGGCAAGGTTGTTTTTTAAATAACCGTAATTCATATATACCTATATATGACTTTAAAGGTTCTTAATTATATTTTATGTGCGTCTTTCACTTTTCTACAATTTCTTGGCAGGCATCCAGTTGTATTATGTGATGATATGTCTTTTATAAAACAGTTCGTGGTAACAAGCTGTAGTAAGGAGTGATTCGGCCCAATAGTAGCCGAAACCCTAAAAAAAAGAATTTCGATACCAGTAGTTACATCAAAAGAATCGCATTTTAGTGCTGATTTTCAACATAAATAAGTTTCATCAAGTTTAATCTTACCCATCAAAAGTTAAGAAAATTTACCTTATTTTAGAAAATAGGCAGAAACACACCGAAAAGTGATATAATCTTAATGAAAATCAGATCATCAGATTCAGCGTATTAGAGAACCCTACTATAGGATTTTCAAGCTCCTATCTACAAAATGTGGAATTTTGAATTTTTTGCAAGAAGACATATAAAAGATGCGTGTTTATTTGTTTTTGTTTTTTTTTTCCAGGGGTGATTGTGTTGCCCCAGTGGTCCTAGCATGTTGCGAGAGGGTTCATTCTAACGGAAATTAAAAGTTCTAGTCCCCTTTTTAAGTGACCAAAAAATGAGGTAACCTTGGCCTCCTCCTGGGTAAATTTTTCCCCAGAGTCACTGCATCAAAATTTTGAGATTGCCATTCTGTTCAACTTAGTCAAAAACCTAATAACTATGAACTTGGGGATGACTTAATCCCCCACAGTCCCCGAGGGATGGGCTCATTAGTAGCCGAAACTCTAAGATTCGGAATCTTGATACCAATAGTTACATCAAAAAAATTGCATTATAATACTGATTTTAAATTAATAAGGTTCATCAAAATCAGTTTTATCCACCAAAACTTACGAGCCTTAGAAAATTTGGGATATCCTAGAAAATAGGGAAAAACACCCCCAAAAAGTCATGGAATCTAAACGAAAATCACACCATGAGATTCAGCGTAACAGATAATTCTACTGTAGAAGTTTCAAGCTCCTATCTAAAAAAAGTCAAATTTTGTATTTTTTGCTAGATGACAGATCAAGGATGCATGGTTCTTTGTTTGTTTGTTATTTTTTTTCCCATGGTGATCGTAATGACCCAGTGGTCCTAGAGTGTCTTGACAAGGCTCACTCCAATGGAATTTAAAAGTTCTAGTGCCCTTTTTAGTGACCAAAAATCGGAAGGAAGGCTAGGCCCCCCACGCTCATTTTTTCCAAAGTCATGGGATCAAAATTCAGAGACATCGATTTTATTGAACATAGTCTAAAAACCTAATAACTTTGTTTTGGGGGACGATTACTCCCCCACAGTCCCCGTGAAAGGGGCCGCAAGTTAAAAACTTTTACCAGTGTTATTACCAATGTTATTACATATAGTAATGGTGATCGGGAAGTGTACAGACGTTTTTAGGGGATTTTTTTGGCTTAAGGGGGGGGGGGGGTTGAGGGGTATAGGGAGGGGGATAGCGTGGCGGGGGGGTTTCCTGGAGGGATTTATCATGGGGTAAAGAACTTTCGTCAAGTGGGCGCAGAATTTTCTAGCAGTAGTAAAATAAGCAAAGATGAAAAAAAATGTTTCAGCTGAAAGTAAGAAGCAGCATCAAAACTTAAAACGAACAGAAATTATTACACATATAAGGGGTTGACACCTCCTAATACCTTGCTCTGTACGCAAAAGTATTTTTAGTAATTTCAACTATTTATTCTACAGCTTTTGTGACACAGGGGTCTTTCTTAAGAAATTTGGACAAAATTTAAGCTTTAGTTTAAAGAGCGAGGTATTGAAGAAGAGGTGAACCTCCCTCATATACGTAACAAGAACATACGAATATACAAGTTTATCACGTAATTTAATTCGTAAGTTATGTATATTTCTTACCAATAAAAACGTTCGTAAAATATTAAAACTTCTATTTGCGTTTAAGTAACCGAAAAATCGGAGGGAAGCTAGGGCTCCTCCTCCTGTTTTTTCACAAAATCGTCCGATCAAAACTATGAGTAAATCATTTAGCCAATAAAAATATACAAATTTTGTTCTTATCATTCATGTGCGGAGAGCCAAAATCAAAACATTGATTCATTCAAAATCTACAGAAATAAAATCTTGAAAGCAAATTTTTTTAACTGAAAGTAAGGAGTGACACAAAAACTTAAAATGAACAGAAATTATTCCATATATGAAAAGGGCTTTTCCCTCCTAAACGCCCCACTGTTCACGCTACAGTTTTTACTCTTTTAAAAAGTAATTGAGAGAAAGAGTCAAACCTTAGCATAAAGAGTGGGAGGATGAGGAGGGAACAGCCCATTTCATATACGGAGTAGTTTCTATTCGTTTTAAGTTTTAATGTTGCTCCTTACTTTCAGTTAAAAACTTTTTTGATTATTTAAATTTTCATAAATTGACACATCTTATCTTTACTTCCTTCAAATCACATAATTTGATACTTTCTTATTGCTGTAGGAACCTAACCTCCTGATAGCTTTTGCCATGACCTGGAACAAAGTTCTAGAGTTTACTTAAACCTGCAACTGGTTTGGTGTGTTCAAAAGAAATGTGCAGTATTTCTAGCTAACAATTAAGAATTTTTTCTCTGTTTCTTTTTTGATAACCCCTGAAGTTGATTTTTCTGGACTGGGTTCGGGTATTTATTTGAGTTGGTGAAGTTATCCGCTATCCCTTGCCTAGCTTGAGATTTTGAAGTTTTTTTCAGGTAGGCTGCTGGATTTATTCTTTCTTTTATATTTTTGTGTCCCCCTTGTATTTTTCTGGCCACAAAGTCTTACCGGAAAGACTCTGTTAAAGAAGTTTTCTATAGCTTTAAACTCAATCTTGAATAGGAGAATTCAGAATTCAGTTTTGTAGAAGAATTGACGGATAGTATTCTTAGGCAGTTTTTTGATTGACCGTATATAAAACAAAAAGTGGAAGGAGAAAAAATGGGTCTTTCCAAATTTTCTAGGGTTATAAGAAAGGAGAACCTGATACGGCTTGACCTAGTTTTCAATAACACAGATTACTGTGTTTGCCTTCACCAGTCTATCTTTGGCAAAAATAAAATCAAGTCGTCCTGAATGTGGTGAGAAGAGTTGACAAGAAAATATTTTAAGGCGATTTAAGTATTAATGTAAAGGACTAAGAGTGATGGTTTGAAGTACATAAGTAAAATAGAAGCGTGTCATAGTCTAGTAACCCTGCATGGCCTTGTGCTTTTTAAATTATTCGTAAAAGTAGAAAAAGATGCATAGAATTTTGCCAGTTGATATCCTTTACTCCCTTTTCAGCCTCTTACATCCTATTATCTCAAGTACCAGCATTTATCAGATAATATACACCATTTACTTAAAATACCTCTCAGGGTGCATAAAATCTATAAATTTTTCAGGGTTTCAATACCGGTGTCATGTTGTTTGACTTGGAGAAAGCAAGAAAAAGTGAAGAGTTCAACTATCGTCTTACAGAGAATGGATACAAGTCCTTATTTGAAAAATACGAGATAGTTTCAGAATTAGGGGATCAAGATTTTTTCACACTACTTGGAGCTGAGCACCCAAATCTTTTTTATGTCCTAGATTGTTCATTAAATCGGCAAATGGATCCAAGCTTTTTCTCTGACCGTTTATTTGACAAATATCATGGATGTGACACTGAGATAAAAATTTATCATAGTAATGGACGATCAGAAATACCGAGTGCTGGCATCGATCTTTGATTTTTTATAAGAAGTGATAGGTGTGGAAACTATTTTTTGGCCGTAGGAACCATTCCCTTGATTTTCCTCTATTATTTCTGAAAAATTAGGAAATTAGGAAAAAATGCCAAAAAAATTTCTTTTTGATAATTTGAAGATGCACCTAATTATAAAGTATATCTATATATATAAAAATAAGTTGTTTGTCTGTCTGTCGACTGACGTCATGTTTGCGTGTCGACTGACGTCATGTTTGTCGACTGACGTCATTATAAGGATTGAGCTGTATGTCGTCATGAAGTTGTTTGTCGTCTGACGTCATTTTTGTCGGCTAAAGAAACTACAGACCGGGACACCGGGACACAAATGACGTGTTATGTCTGTTATAACGTAATAGAGGCAACAATCTTGACAGGGCCTTTTGAGGGTGAGGCTTTTCTTATTCCACGCATTCTCATGATTCCAATGGATCTGCCTTTTCAACCTAAAAGATTGCAATTCCCAATTTGATTAGCATATTTAGTTTTCAGTCCAGAACCACTAAAGCTATTATGTAAATATCAAAAATATTTATTTTGTCTGAGCAATAATTTTTAGTTTTTATTTCAAAATAGAAAATTACCTGACAATTTTAGAATTATATCTATCTATATATATAAAAATAAGTTGTCTGTCTGTGGATCAGGTGACGTCATGTTTCTGTGTCGACTGGCGTCATGAAGTTAGTTGTCGTCATTTTTGCTATGACGGTGACGTCATTAAAGATATTTAAGACATATATGTTCACGTAGAAATCTATTAATGTTTAAGTTTAAAATGACTGATGAACTTACAATGGCAAAAGCCGATGAAGATGCTCAAAGAGTCTATGCCAAAAAACTTGCTGCTGATAGAGAAAGTCAGAAAAGAAAGCGTGCCGAGGAATCAAAAGAACAGCAAGGAAACAGGCTTGAGGCTAAAGAACGCAAAACCGCGCAGTTAGATGAAGATCCACCTGGACAGCGAGAGTCAAAACATATCAAAACTGAAAACGATAGCGATGATGATTGGGTTTGGGATCTTGACTTGGATAAGGTCATCAATGCCTACCAGATTTTAGTTAAAAAAACAAAGGTTCGGCGATATATATTTCATAGTGAAGCTGAAAAATAAAGAAGAAAAAGAAAACTGAAAAAAGAAAAAATGTAAAAAACTAAAAAATACTAAAAAGAAAAAACACTCAAAGAGAAATTACAGACCGGGACACAAATGACGACCGGGACAGAGGGAATATAAATAACGACCGGGACACTCAAGGAGAAATTACAGACTGGGATACCGGGACACAAATGACGACCGGGACACAGGCAATATAAATGACGACCAGGACACAGGTATTTAAGAATATCGTTCAAAGACAAATTTTTAATTGTAAGAAGACCGTTGAAAGAGAAATTTCTAATTGTAAAATGACTGAAGAACCTACAATGGCAACACCCGAGGAAGCTGCTCAAAACGAATGTATTCACGCCGAAGTAGCTGAGTTGGTAAAGCGTTATGTTTCAGGTTCTAGGTCCGAGAGGCTCCAGGTTTGAACCTTGGCTTTAGCATTAATACAAAAGAAGAAAAAAACTAAAAAAGGTAATAACTACAAAAAAACTAAAAAGAAAATATATATATATATTTATATATATCATCTTTTCCACAAAAATAATATTTAGTGCTTCTGCTTAAAAACAGAATCAAATTGATGCCTCCTGATATGCAACTATCAACAAAGTGGCAATCGTTGTGGTCGGTGATCAGTTCTTACCTCGAGATAATATTCTTTATAGGCGAAACAATCAGTTGACAAGAATTGCTTAAACTCATCGATGCTACGATGCCCTAAAATATCCTGACGAATATAAATGACGCCGGGACACTCAAATAGAAATCACAGACTGGGACACCGGGACACAAATGACGACGGGGACACAGGAATATAAATGACGACCCGGACACAGGGACACAACTACAACGGGGACGCCGGGGGGCACAGGGGGATATATAAATGACGACGGCAACAAAGGAAATGGTCGATTAGCAATCACCATCAACAAAGCTCAAGGGCAATCAATAGAATCATGAGGTATAGATCTGAATACGGATTGTTTCCCGTGGACCCTTATGCGTTGCATGTTCAAGAGTCGGTAAACCTGACAATCTATTTATATGCACAGACGATGGGACAGCAAAGAATGTTGTATATTCGCAAGTTTTACGTAGTTAAAAACATATATTATATATATATATATATATATATATATATATATATATATATATATATATATATATATATATATATATATATATATATATATATATATATATATATATATATATATATCCGATGAAGATGTTCGCAAGTTTTACGTAGTTAAAAACATATATATATATACATATATATATATATATATATATATATATATATATATAATATATATATATATATATATATATATATATATATATATATATATATATATATATATATATATATATATATATATATATATATATATATATATATATATATATATATATATATATATATATATATATATATATATATATCTATATTCACAGGTGGGACATAGGGACACAACTACAATGGCACGTAACTAATATGGCGCGTAACGACTTACGCGCGCGGGGGGGCTTGGGGGGGGCACGAAGCGCCCCCACCAACTAGGTGTTGGGGTGGCGCGAAGCGCCACCCCAACTGCTAGTATTTGATATTTGTTCATGTCCTTTACATTGCTAGAAATATGTAGAAGAACCAATAGCTTCACAAAAGTATTAAACACTCAGGTAATAGCACGCGTGTTTATTTTAACATAAAAAAAACTTTGTAAAATGGAATGTCTCAACTCCCGGTAATATCTTCACTTCATCGTTTCTTCACAAAAAGACATATCACAGTTACCTCAAGTTAGAACGCATATGGCATTATTGTTTTTACTTCTAGGTGGTATAATAACAGACCAAATCAAGCGAAGATGGGTTATAAATGGACTTAATAAAGCAATACAACTATGCAGAAGATATAGCTAAATAAAAAAATAAATGAAGAAATCTTTTAAGGTTTATGAGAAAAAGTGCTTGAGCTTCACCATCATACCGATTTAGTGCTAGTACTACTGCTACTGCTACATCTGATGTGTTTTACAACTCAATATTACTACGACTAGTATATTACTACATTTGAATACTACTAATAATATGGGAGTTAAGCAGGAATTTACCTGGAATGCTAAGAAAAAGTTCAAGTAAATCAAAACACGCAATTTCAATGCAGTTTTTCATAAGAATGCATCAGGATTATCTTAGGAATAACTACTACTACTACTACTACTGCTATTACTAGTACTACTGCTGCTACTAATACTAAAACAACTGCTACTACTGATGCTATTGTTACAACAAATGCTACTAATACTACTGCTACAACTACTACCACTACAACTATTACTAGTACTACTGCTACTACTCCCACTACTACTTAGTCAAAGGGAATTTGGGTGAATGTTCCATAAAAAATTGAGAGAACACTGTCTGAAATAAAAAGAAAATGCACAATGCAGGATGTCAGAAAGAGGAGTCAGCTGGGTTCAGCTTAGAGTGTTAAGTTGAAACCCATAGTGTAAACTCTGGGTGGTAATACTAAAACCGTCACAGCTACTACTGCTACTACTACATCTACTACTACTACTACCACTAATACTACTACTACTACTAAAACTACTACTACCAATACTACTACTGCTAGTGCTAATAATGCTATTGCTACAACTACTTCTACTTCTATTACTACTATTGCTACTACTGCTGCTACTGTCACATTTAATGCTGAGCAAATTGAGATTAAAATTTTAAAAGGATCTTGAACCAAACAGAACGTATAAGCTAAAGAAGAGAAAAAATGAAAAATCTAATTTGCAAGAAGAATTAGGGTGGCATAAGCCAATGCAAACATCTGATTTAAAAATAAGCAGATATCTTGACAATAACCTCTACCAAGTCATCTTCAGTGCTCAGAAAAAAAGTGAACAAAAATTTTTTTTTTGAAATAAACTTAACCTTTCGAATTTAACTTCCAGGGAAGAGAAAAAATTTTTTCTCGTGAAGTTTACTTAACAATGTTAGATTTTATTTTTTGTTTGTTTTTTTCTTAGCACTAAAGACGACTTGGTAGTGTCCCTTGTCGAAATATCCTCGTATTTTCGGTTCAGACGTTTTCACTGACTGACACTACCTTCGTTTCTACCACAAATTTGGTTTTATTTTATTTTATTTTTGTTCTCTTCTTTGCTTCTTACGTTACGTATAACTAGTATGATCTTAGAGTCTGTCTGAACCAAATAGAAACAAAATACTTGCTTGAAGCTGTTCAAAAGGACTGGGAAGCAGTCTGAAAAACTGCATTGGGTATTCATTCGAAAAATTGAGTGGGATTTTGAAAAGATGAAAAAGCGCTAAGTGCATAGCTCCACTACTACCACCCCTACTAATGCTACTCTTTCTGCTACGACCAAGGATATTGAGCTGAAACTGTTGGGGAATATTTAGAAGAATTTCGGCCTATGTCTTTTGACACTTTGTGCATACACGTGGTCAAAACTTTGCATCAGCAAAATAATAGGAACAGCTTAGAGCACAGTGACAAGGCCTTGACAGGGATATTGAACTAACTAAAGTTAGTTATTTGCTTACTACCGTTACTACTACCAACATGATTACTATTACTAGTACTGCGGCCAATGTAATTAAGATGAAACTTTCAGGGTGTGCTCAAGGAGAGTTTAAACATAATCAATACATAATATGAGCATGCATGTTTCCAAAAAAATATATGAGCAATATCTCAGGAACGTTTGGGAAAAAGGATATCAATGTGAAACTTTCCGATATTGTTTAGATAGATGTCAAAATCAATTAAAACAAACTACGTGCATAGAGGTTTTCAAAAGGGTGTATCGAAAGTTTTTCAGGAACTGCCCATAGTATTAATTTGAAACTTTCTAGGAATGCTCAATGAGACGTTGATCTAACCAAAGTGTGCAATGCACATGCTGCTACTGCTACTATTATTACCATTGCCGCTACTACAAATATTAATCACTTTTACTGAGATAATAGACATTAAGGTGAAAATACTAATAATTTTGTAGGGGGTCTTAAACTAGATTAAAAAACACTGTGTGTAAGTGGGCAGTCAAAGGGCCTATCCCAACATCCAAGAAACGGCATAGGGTTTTGAGTTAAAGCACTAATGCATATTATTTAAGAATGAAAAAGGCACTATGTGCATTACACTTGCGTAGTATTTAATTAAACGTCCAAGTAAAAGGGGCGTATCAGCAATAAATCTAGAATGGCCAAAGGTGTTAAGGAAATACCTTCCTGAGACAGTGGGGTGTATGTCTAAATAAATGAAAAGACAATAATAACACGGGTATTGTCAAAGAGGCACGTCATTATTATTTAGGGAACCACGGAGGGTACTAAATTGAAGCTTTAAGGACTGCTAAAGTGACTATTTCTATAACTACTACCACTGCTATGACTTTTGATGTTAATACTACTATCGCTTGCTTGACTATTTACGACTGTGACTGATGTAGCTGCCGGTGTCTATGAGTTCTTGTGACTGAGACTAATTGTGGCTACAACTAACTGTAACCAAAACTGATTGAGACTCTGACTGTGAATATTTGGAAATGTGATGACAACAACCTGCACTTTCCACTACAATAGTTTGTTGTGCCAGCGGCCTCTCTCAGCTGTGGATGCAACTACTAGCAAATTTCACTGCAAGAACCCGACCCAGTTACTATGATGACTTGTAACATCGACTATCTATGACTTCTTCCGAGACTCCTTTAACTGAGGCTATAGCCCTTATGACGACTTAAGATTGTATCACTAATTAATTTCAACCGCTAATACTGCTACTACTGCTAATACAACTACTATTACTTATAAGACTATTGCTTCTACTACTACAGCTAATACTACTACTACTACTTGTACTTCTACTACTAATAAAACTGCTGCTACTACTACTACTACTACTATTACTACTACTACTACTACTACTACTACTACTACTACTTCTACTACTACTACTACTACTACATTTACTATTACTATAACTTAACCACTACTACTATTACAACTAGTTTTACTACTACTACGACTATTTCTACTACTTCTACTACTATTAGTATTGCAACTACTACTACAACCACTACAACTAATACTACTACTCCAATTACTAATAATATGATATAGAATTCGATTTAATCTTATCAAAAGAGTGCTATCACACCAGAATTTTCTGATTGGCACAGATGCAATATCTCAGGAATGGAATACGGTAGTAAGTTGAAATTTTGAGGAAAAATCCAGGGGGATGTTAAATTAATTTTAAAAAAAACAATATGTATTCAGACGTTGAGAAGTACGTTTGTGCAATCTATGTAGGAAAACTAGGGATATTTTATTGGACTTTTAGGGTATGTTTTTGGAGATGTTAAATTAGATGCTGAGTTGTGGGGAATGTTAAATTAGACATTGTAAAACCATGTGAATCCATTTCTTTTAAAAGGGCACGTTTAGAAAATGTCGCCATCATGGTTAGGGGTAGTAAGTTAAAATTGACAGGACAGACTAGGTGAGAAATTGAACAAAATCGGAATGAACCGCGGAAGGAACCGCGGAATGAGTGGAAAGATTTTCAAAAGGGGGAATCTTTGATATCTCAAAAAAGGCAAAGAGATTAAAACTGAAAACTTCAGGGGATGTAGAGGTGGGTAACTCATGTATATTTTTTTATTCATGGTTGTAACATAGTTGGGATTAGAATTCGATCAATACTAAAGAGCTCAAAAGAGAATATCTTTTTTCAATTACATTTATTTGAAGATTTCCCCTGTATCCATCAATAAAATTATTTTTAAAAAATTATTGTTAAAAATTACTGCAAAATTTTGTCTGACCTATAAATAGTTAGCCAAAAACAGGACTAAAATAGGGAAAAATTGATACCATTTGTATCTTTTTTTGTTTAACCAATGAAAAGAAAATATAAATTTAAAAGAGCAGGAACAAATTTACGAAATATCCACTCAAAAAATTACTTTTTCAAAAAGTAAGGAGCAACCTTATACCAAAGACGAACAGATATATTCTCAAGAGTAGACCACCACAAATCATTATCAATAAATAAATGGAGCTTCAATCAGCAGAAAATACAATAAAAACATATCTTAGGCACATTTTGGACTTTGCACACTAATGCAACCATTAATAGTTTCTATCTCTTTGTCCCATGTTGAGGGGTGTATCAGAAGATGGTATGGTAAGAAATTAATTGTGGTAATAAGTTGGAACTTTCAGGGAATGATAAGGGGGATGTTCAATGGCCAAAAAGTAATACAGGAACACAATTTGTATGCAACCAATATTTTACCACTACTACTACTACTGCTGCTACTGCTCCCATTACTTCTACAAATGTTACTATTATTAGCAGTACTATTGAAACTACCGCTTGTACTATTAGTAGTAGTATTGTTGCTACTACTGCTGCTTCTACTACCACCACATCTATTATTCATCCAACTACTTTAAAATCTGTTATTACTAATTCTACTACCACTTATAGTACTATTACTACTACTACTACTACTACTTCTACTACTACTACTGTTACTACTACTACTGCAACAACTAATACTACTACTACTACTACTACCACAACTACTACTGCTAAAACTTCTGCAGCAGATGCTATCATATAACTACTAGTTTTCCTGTTTCTACTGCTAAGGCTATGGATATTTATTCGAAAATTTCCTTTTATGTTTAGATCGTTGGAGTTGAATTAAATCAAAATAAAATACTTGCATGTATTTTATCAAAACTGTAAGTCAGCAAAATCATAAGAATGACTCAAAGTGTTAAGTTGAAACTTACAGGTAATGTTAAGTGGGATACTAACGAACCAAAGAAAATCTGTTCATTCTACTGCTGTTAAACCTCTTCTGCATCTATTGCTATTGCTACTACTACTACTTTTGCCACTACTACTAAGGAAAATGCCAATAATACTACTAAGGCTAAGTGAATGAAGGTAAAAATAGCAGGTGTTGTTAAAAAGATGTTGAGGAAATCTATATTTACTGTATACATATTTGTTTTTTTTAAGCGTATCAACAATATACTGGGAGCTTACACTATTCAATAGAAAATTCAGGGTATGATGAAGGAAATGTTCAACTTAATCAAAACACACAATGTTTATGCATGATTTCTAAGAGTGAATGCACAATAACCCAGGAACAGCTTAGATCCTTATGTTTCAACCTCAAGAGCCATTAGAGTAAAATATGGTTTATCGAAAGGATATATCAGCAATTCCTAAGCAATTTCTAAGGATATTGATTTAAAAGTTCTTGGCCACTGATATCACTACCACTATTGATGATATTTCCAATATTATTGGTGCTGCTACTCCCAATATTATTGCTACTATTACTGATACATTATAACGAAACATAATAGTTTAAAGGCAGAGAGTTTGACAAAATGACATAGATGGGATATACTTGGAATGAAATATATTAGTAAGTCAGGGACCTATAGTGATAAAATATTGTAATCTTAGTACCTCTCCCCAAGTCCAACCCTCTATCTCAAAGCTTTAAGCCCAAAAGATTATTTTGACTTTAAACATTTAGGTTTATGTTCATCAGCAAAAAAGGGTGTACAAATCAACATTTTTGCCTCAACTTCTAATTCAACCTCAAAAACTCAAATTTTTAAAACAGTTAGAGCAAAAACCTTTTCAGATTCGGAATCAGCATATAAGTTTTTGTTGGATACTGAAGAATTATTTGTATAGTCATTTGTTTGAGGTTACACCACATTTTTGCTAGACTATGTAAATTGTCAATAAGGACTGCAATCAAAGAGCATGTAAGCGTAAGACTATTCGAATTATTTTTTTTTTTAGCTAAGAGTTAATATGAAATATTTTTTTTATTTAATCTTTTTATCAAGATCTAATGTATCCAGTCTGCTTTTTTCCAGTTTCAAGTGTCATCTACTGACAAAAACATGGTGTTGTTTTTGATTGCATCTACAAACCCTTGTCTAGATTATCTGTAAGTAGCAAAATTACCAGAGAAAATAATTCTTTGGAATTTTTGGAATTTGCAGACTAATGCAACCAAGACTAATTTTAAGGTCAATGTCCTAGGCTCAGGGGAACGCAGAAATTATGTAAGTAGGCTACTGGCCATTTCACCCACTGACAAATATTCAGTTCCCCTGAAAGGTGAATTCCCTTGGATACTCCTAGCCGAGGTTCCGTATAAGTACTAAGCTAAAAAGATTTTTCTTTGTTTCACCACGGTAATTTTACTCCACTATCCAACTGAATTGAGTGTTCCACCTGTCTAGAACATGTTTTCTCTTTGATACTTTTGACATCAGCTCAAAATTCAGCTAAAAAACAATTATTGAAATGCAAATTAAAGTACTTCCTCGAATGGTCAAATTTACTTCCAAAAATACATGGTGAAAAATTGTTAAGTTTCAATTAGCTGAATGCGTCTCGCAAAATAATTAGGCATGTGACATTATATTTTTCTCAGATTTTATTTCAAGCTAGGTAACGGTCCATTAATCTTTCTTAATAAGAATTGAATATTTTTTTGTGTTGACAGCAATTGCTTTTTATAACTACGTTTACCCTTATAGAACAATAGTTTATAAGTACATTTTCATAGGGTAATATTCTTATAGACTAATAATTAATCCTAACTCGTTATACAATTCGTGTGCTTTTCACTACTGTCGTCCTGGAAGCTGTCCTAGTAGCAATTCCCACAGAATTTGTAAAGTTCCTGCAACTCTATTTGGTATTTGGGCGGTAACATCCTCAGAGTAATTTGGTTATGCCAGCAGGTTACTGAGTCAAATCGAAGCAACAACTTACTTACCTTAGGGAATAGTATTGTAGCCAAAAGGTCCACTATCTCTTTTTATTCTTCTACTCTCAGTCTATGTAAACTAGATAAGCTTTTCAGGGCTCCTCCTTGACATCTTTAAGGTAAATTATATAATAACTCTAAATTTCCCTCGGAAACATTTATCGCTTAGTATAGGACTTTTTTCATACAACAAATCAATCTACTCTCTTTTCGTATTTTCTGTTGACGCTACCTTGGCTAAAGTAAGTCATACATAAAAGAAGGAAAAAAGCTTGCTAATTCAAAACACAAATTTGCACTATCACTACTGAAACGTACACTCTAAAGTCTATAAATAGACTAAATACGATACTAAAACTATTCTCATCCAAAAAATCTTTGTTCGGGGTGGGACTCTAAATTTTATGGGTCAATTTGATCAATTAGAAGCTCATGTCAACAAGTTTTTTGAAAAGTATTCCTTTTCAATAGCCGAGAGTGTTGGGCAAAAATAGAATTTAACCAATATTTCACTTCTTGTGAAATATTGGTTAAACTTGAGTTAGCTGTGAGTATTGCTCTTCAAAAAATATTGTAGGATGCAGAAAATATTACTATGCCTACATAGTTTTTTAATTACATGTATTTCTGGGACACACCTACATTTGTATTGCAAGACATAATTCTAGTGCTCCTGTTCTGATCATTCATCAGATTATTTTTGCTCTCTGATTTACTTTTTCATCTCAGGGCATTGGAATGAATAGTATTTAATTCGGGCGGGCTTTCTGTTGCCCTATCTAAATAATAACATAAATAGCAGCACCACTTACAGGTTTGATTAGAGCCACACTACTCTTCTCTTTCGCAACCTGAAACACATGCTAACACCGTTATGGCATCATATGTAGTTGCAATGTTTTTGATCATCCATATAAAAACTGGGAATTTAACCTTGCTATTACACTTAATGGCTTCTAGTAGATAGAATATATCATGGTGTCTGCCTTGTCCTTCTTTTACGACAAGTCAAAATTCCGATTGCTTTCGTCTCATCGAATATAATCAACCGACTTCTATTGCTTTCTTATTAATTTCTTTTACTACTATTGCTCATAAAATTAGGTAATCGCCGTCTGGAAATTTTTACGGGGGATGGTAGAACTTCTGGCAATGATGCTTTACGCTCAGGCCCAAGAGAGCACAAGAAATGCGCTAGTGCACCCAAAAATGGTACAGAGATAGGGATAAAACCAATAAGGTTCACTCAAATGATAGTGATGGTTGAGGCTCTTCCGAATCCCGCAAGATTTGGGACCTTGTAGTCAACTTTATTCATTGGCAGTGCAATTTTGGTGCGTAAGTAAAGAACGATGTTGACACAATTTACTATTATTTTTTTAAGACTCAGGCTTTTTGTAAAGAAGGAGTCTTAGTAAGAACTTTAAAGGGATTGTTTGATTTAAAATGGGAGGGCTAGTGCTGTTTTTAATAGTCAAAAGTGATTCAAGTACAAATAGGCTCTACCTCAACCACCCAGTATTTTCTGAAACATTTTTGATCAAAATTTTGAGATAGCGGTTTTATCCCGCGTAAATAACAGAAAAATAATAATGAAAAAGAAATGTAAACATATTTCTCATGGATGAATGAGATCCATATCTCAAAAATGAAAATTCCAAAATCTATATCGTTTAGGACGACCACCCTCCCTCAATGTCTCAAAGTCGAGTTTTAATTTATTTAATTTATTTGAGTGTTTTTCCTTTGTTGGTGAAAACATAAGTTATGTTGTGATTTTTGAGGGCTAGTAGAAGGGCGTTAAGATTTTGTAGCTTTTTCGTATTTTCATTTGTATTTTTTCTCCCTTCTTCCTTCTTAGCCAGGAAGTCATCCACGAGAGGCTATTTTGAAGTCTTTTTTTTGTTGTCGTGAGCTAATCTTTAAAAAATAGAAGTCAGAAATCAAATCAGATATCTAACAACTTGTAAATATATCTCTCATGGATGTGTGAAATCCATATCTCAAAAATGAAAAAGAATAACCCCAATTACAATGAATTAAACAGATATATCCCAAATGAAGAGTCGGGTAACCGATTCCACAACATTCTGGAGGCCATAGCGTCACTTACATTTCTGTGGAAACGATGTTTGTTTTCAACAATGTGGTTATATTTTCTATCAATCACAACAATTACAATTAAAACCAATTTGATAACTAGTTTAGATTTTTATTCTTGTCATTAGGACAAATTTTTCTAGTGATATCTATTTGCCTTTATGGTTGACCTCACATCCAGAGCAGTGTTTGTCATGTTTTTGTTTGGTTTCATGACTTTATTGAATATCTCTACGCTTTTGCCTTTTTTTCTAATCTTTTACAGTCATAACTACTTCTTTTCAGTTCTAGGTGTAATCGGAAAATAATTTGCTAGTCATAGCTTTTAATGAACCGAGGTCGATGCTGATGGCCTCGACCGAGTCCATTGATTTTTGAATTGGAAAGGGAATAGTTGTGGGAAAAGTCAAGTCATGGCCCAATTGTAGGAAAAGCCAAGACAGATTGTCCATTTAAATGGGCATCAAGTGCAAGGTTAATTTTACCCCTCTGACTGCTGTTGTTACTGTCTCCCACTTATGCTACACCTCTCCATGCATGTCAGGCACCGAACCGAGTTCATTGATTTTTAAATTGAAAAGGGAATAGTCGTGGGCCAATTATAGAAAAAGCCAAGACAGATTGTCCAATTAAATGGGCATCAAGTGCAAGGTTAATTTTACCCCCCTTTGATTGCCGTTGTTACGGTCTTCCACTTATGCTACACCTGACTCATTAATTTTCTTTTAAAACTCATTTTTTTAACAAAGTTCCTAAATTAAGTAATAATTTTTCGTAATTATATTTGAAACATTAGTAAAATGTCTTTTATGTATTATTTTGTAACAAAAAAGTTGGGCAAAATTAAATATTCTTTGAAGTTTTCAATTAAGAGTATCAATTAAGAGTAGTTGATACTCATGATGGTTCACTAATATTATTTGCGTATGTATGAAGAGTTCGTTTGGCTGAACTCATGGTGATCCATTAAAATTTCTAAGAAAATAGGTGTGTTAACGCACCATGTTATTAGAAGTATCCTTTTATGTTACATTCTGTTGCATTTGTTTGCCTTTTTACATAAATGCATTGATAAAAATTCTGTTTTTCTTAAATAAAGACGAACACTATTGATTAATACAACCAGATTTGTTGGGGTATTTTTTCTATCTTAAAGTAAGTTCTCTGAATTTTGCTTTTGTCTAAGAGCCCTGTTATTATAGGATAATTGTGGAAAAAAGGGGTCAAACTCAAACATACTGTTATAGAAATGAACCTTTCACTATCCAAACCCAAAATATATGCTAATTCCAAATCCAAAAATTTTACCGCTCCAAGTCTTTCATGTATTTAAGATTTTGAGGTGTCATTTAAGGTTGAGGTAAAAAAGTTGATCGAGTAAATACCTGCAAATGCGATTAGGTATTTTCCTCTTATGCTCACTAAGTGCTGATGAGCATCACAATGAATGTTGAAAGTCAAAAGAATTGTTTTGGGCTTTAAAGCTTTAAGAGAGAGTGGGTTTGGTGTAGACGTTCTAGGAAAATTGTGAAAAAAGGGAACAACCTCAAAGAAATCGCTATGCAAATAATATTTAAAAAATCTGTCAAAGAATTTCTATTAGCTGAGACTTATCATTAGTTCCAAAACAGATATCAATATACTCAGATATAATGCAACACAGAGATCAATTCAAAAAGGCAGACAAAAATTATAGTACCACAGAAATTCATTGAAAAATGAAAAAGCTATTCTAAGTTTAGTTTTCTTCTTGGCTACCACCGTCTTCAATGTTTCGGCACCAACTGTTTCGCAGTTACAACAGCTTGTTCCTTTACAGTTGCCAAAGGCCCTGGCACATTTTAAGCCACGTTTTTCACAAAAACATTGCAGCGTGGAATACTCACTCTTGCAGTTACAGTGAAATACTGAGACAGATTTTTCTAATGTTATCTTTTATAGAAGCTTAATCTAGGAGTAATCCAGCAATACCATGGAAGTTTTTTTTCGCGTGGCTCAGGGGTGTGGTTTTTCTCATGCAATAAATTCACGAAGACAAAATCACATCCGAGAATGGCATGGAGTATAAAAATTAGGTCACAAAGGGTGTCACCAGTTTAAGTTTAGCTGTCAATATATCCCAGATATGGCTTCCAGTTTTTTTTTACTTTTACTCAGAATTGAAAGATATCGCTTTACAGTCTCGCGTCGCGTGGTACAGAAAATGGACTAGCAAGTTCTTATCTTATCCTATTAAGACAATGAGCTGGTGTACTGCCGACTCGACCACAATTATCACATTCAGAAGGTCAGCTTCGACTGGTGACTGGTACACTTTACATTCTGCATCGTTGAGATGGCCGGGCAAAATGCCGATGATTGCCTGTCTATCTTCTGAGCTGCTAAGTAAATCATATTTCCAGTAAACAAGGTATCTGCGGCTGAATAATGATCTTTTGACAGCATTTAGACCTTTTCCTCCTCCCGTGCGTCTCATAATTGAATGAAGGTCTAGATAGATATCCGTCAAACATTTTAAAGTGCATCCATATCTTCATGTCACCTAATCAACGCATTTAGAGAAGATATCGACATACGTGCTCTATTTCTCCTAAGGTAAACGATGTAGAAAGGCCCCATCATCTAGTAAATACTGAGGTTCTTTAAAACTCTTAAGCACGCAATCTGTCTTTGGTTGCAAACCTTCAACTTCACCTGAGATTGCACTGGCACGAATTTGGTCTGTCCTCCAGCCGAAGAACATCATTCTGCTCAAAAAACAAAGGGGGGTGGAACCAGAATTCGTACTTGAAAACGTCTACAGTTATTCATCTAAACTCTTTACAAGAGTTGCCAGTATTTGAAATATCAAAAGCTAGGTCAACGGTAGGCAGTTCTGCTGCTGACTTCAGGTTACTTTGCACTCTCATAGCAATAGCAGCTGCTTTCTACTTGAGAGTGTAAATGTTTACGTCTTCTCCAGTCATATCATTTAGGATTTTTGGACTTTTTGGTATAGCCTCATCTATGTCTACCTGCTCACTCACAATCTCGTAAGTTATTTTATTCCTGAGAAGTAGCTCCTATGCGAAAGGTGAAGAATCCTGTAGATGTTTGACAACCTATTCACCATCTTTAAACTCACGTTCCATTCTTGTCATCGCAGCGTCTTTGTGCTGCTCACCACTCTCAAATGTTACACCCGCGAGTTTTTGGACTCTAGAGATTACAGTGGCTCTCGCAGTAGTGGATGAAAGCTCTTTTAGCCGCTGCAACTCGCTCATACCGTGTCTTTGTAATATACCTCCACTAGTTTTTAGAGAGCACATTAAAACCTGTTGTGACCAGGTCACAGAAAAAAACAGTCCAAAATATGTCGGTCATTAGCCTGACTATTAGTCTCTGAAATCAAAACGCCATCACCAACCTCTCCTTGATGAGCTTCTTCATGTAAAATTAGCTATGAGCAAACTATTCTTAATCACCTAGAAATTCATCATGTTGATCAAATTACGAACTGTTAACTGTTCGTCATTATTTGTTTCAAAAACCTCACCACCTCTTTAAATGCTTGCTTTTGATTCATAATTACTCTCTACTTCTCTTTTTTCGATTCTGTCAGTAAGATTGTTTCAAAGATTGTAAGATGTTTCAAAGGGAGGTTCTTCCCAGATACAAAGTTGTTGTAACATATTCTGTGGTATAAAACATCCGCTGAATACAAATACATGCTCGGTTAAAGAATTTGGCTGTGAACTTTCTCACCCAAGTGATCATTTTACTTTCGACAAAGTCCCACCATTGTATTACTGAACTTTGTTGTGTGGACGCGAAAGCTGTTTTTCTACATGTTAGCCTTCTCATAGGCCAATCTACTCAAACAAAATTAAACAATAGGTTTTTAATTTGAATTGTTCTATCAGGATACTTGAACTCATCCTCTGGGCCTCATTTTGCTTCACTAGAAATTGCAAGATTAACGGCCCCAAAAGATTCTTTTGAATGAATATTTTGCATAAACATTTTGTTTCATGTTCATCTGCAAAAAAGAGCGTAGAAATGACATCACACTTGCTGGTATATACTCAATCAATATTTTTTGCCTCAACCTCATAAACTTAAATTTCTGAAAGATTTAGAGAGCTAAACTTTTCAGATTCGGAATCAGCATATTTGTTTTAGTAAGATAGTTAAAGAATCATTTATATTGGAATTTTGTTTAGGTAAAACTCCATTTTTAATTGACTATTTCTGTAAGTTTTCAATAAGGACTGCAATCCTAAAGCACGTTAGCGTAAAACTATTCCTTTTTTGTTACGAATTAGTATGGTATATTTGCTTCTTCTTTTTATTAAGGTCTAATTTTTTCAGTCTACTTACCCTGGAAGCTTAGTGCCGGTAGCGGATAGGGGACAAATCAAGTTTTGGCATACTATTTGCTACAGGAATCAATAAAATCTAAAGTTCCAATAGTGTCTTCCTTGTGTACGGGCTATACTTTTATTATCTTTTAGTTCCATTTTTCTTTAGATGAATGATCGGCAAGTCTATTTCAATATGTGAAAAAAAATATTGGTCTAGTTTCAAGTGTGACAAACTGACACAACTTATTTTTTACATAACTCTGTTTTTAATGAGTGTCCAAACCCTTGAGTGAAAAAAAAAATCTTAGGTCCATTTTTGGACTTTGCAGACTAAAGCCACGAGTAATAGTCTTAAGCTAATTTTTCCTTATTATGGGATTTTACAGAATTGGGTATTAAGTTGGAACTTACTTTTGGCAGTAAGTTGGAACTGTCATGAAAAGATGAGGGGAATGTCGAAAAGCAATATAAGAACATAATTTGTACACAGGCAATATGTTACTACTTCTACTGCTCCTATTACATCTACTATCACTATAATTATTACTAGTGCTATTAAACTACTGTTACTAATACTAATATACTACTACTACTACTAAAACTACTACTACCACTACTACTACTGACTTTACTACTACTGGCTTGTATTACTACTCCTGCTACTACTGTTACTAACTACTACTACCACTTCTACTACAACTACTTCTACTACCGCCACTACTACTACTACTGCTGCTGCTACCATACAATTATTTCTTTCTCCCTGACTACTGCTAAGCCAAAGATATTTATTCGAAAATATCCTGGTATGTTAAAAACTATAATTTAGCAATAATTCACTTCTTGTGAAAAAATTCCTTGACAACAGGAATTTAGCTTGAGCTTAAAAATTATACAATCAAAAAAGAAACGAGTGACATGCCTGATAAGAGAAAGAAAAAAAAATATCAGGCCCAACACATTCCCTATTAAATACTTGGCATCCCACTTGCTACGTTGGTCCACTCTTTCAAAACAATAAACCACAAATTTACAACCACCACTAGCCTTCTTTCTTCCATCCCTGACTAATGTGTGTGCTGCTGCTTCCATGGCTTTGCTCCGGATCCGTCACCATCCACATGCTTCCACCATAAAACAACTAGGGTATGGACTCTATACGCATCGGCGTGAAGTCCGAGATTATGATAAATTGAAGCACATAAGATTAGTAGAAATAATCGTCCTAATCTAATCAAGGAATCTTCTGGCCTGTCCAGAGTTAATTCAAATTCCTATTGCCAATGGCTTAATGGGGATGTCCCCAAGAAGATAATAATCTTAAGGGTTTGAGTCAACCCTACTGAGGGGTTTAAAGCATGATTAATAAGTATATTCTTGCTCTCATTAAATTTACGTTTAGGAGAAGCAAAAAATTGGCTTCTAGTATATGCATCTAGTAAATGCTACTTCTACTGCTCCTCTTACTTCTACTAATACTATTATTATTACTAGTGCTATTAAACTACTGCTACTAATACTAATGTTATTACTACCACCACTACTAGTACTGATACTATTACTACTACTACTACTACTACTACTACTACTACTACTACTACTACTACTACTACTACTACTACTACCACTGACTCTACAACTACTGGCTTCTATTACTACTCCTGCTGCTACTGTTACTAACTACTACTACCACTTCTACTACAACTACTTCTACTACCACCACTATTACTACTACTGCTGCTGCTACCATACAATTATTTCTTTATGACTACTGCTAAGCCAAAAATATTTATTCGAAAATATCCTTGTATGTTAAAAGCATGGGACTTGAACTAAATCAAAAATATCTGCATATAGGTTATCAAAACTCAATGTCCGAAGCATTGCATGAGCGGCTCATAATATTAAGTTAAAACTCACTAAGTATGTTAAGGGGGGTGTTGAACAAATAAAAATGTACTATATTCATTCAACTACTTTTATACTTCTTGTGCATCTACTACCACTGCTACTACTACTACTTCTAATGCTTTTACTCATCATACTGCCACTACTGTTACTAAGAGAATGACACTATAAGACAGAATATAATGACAGAATAAGAGAATAACACTAAGAGAATGAAGTTTAAAATAGCAGGGAATGCTGTGGGGATATGAAAAAGAAAATGATTTTCTTGATTAATACCTATTTTTAAAAGCACAAATCAGTACTATTTGAGGAGCAGCTAAGGGTGTTAAATTTATGATGAGTTATATCTTCCACTTAATCAAAACATAAAATGTTAATGCATGTTTTCTATAATTTTAATGGAGTGGCTTTGATCATTAAGTTTAAACCTTGAGAGCATTCTGAAGCCTTGTGGAACTAAATCACCTCATTCTTTATACCTGTGGATTATGGAAAGGCTATATCAGAAGTGCCTCAAAAACTCTTGAGGACATTAATTTCAAAGTTGTCCACCTAATATCATTACCATTATTGTTACTACTTCTACTACTATTATTGCTAAAATTATTGCTGCTATATAATTAAACCAATATAGTTTAAGCACATAGAGGTTGTCAAAATAGCCTAGTTAGTAAATCTTAGGACGGATATAAGCTAAAATATCAGGGGCCGATAAGGATAAAACTCTCAGATAAAGTGGCTGGGGATGGAAAAATAAATAAAGAAACACTATATACATGTTCCACAGGCTGAACAACCTACAGTGTTAAATTCATATTTTTTGGGATATAAAGACTACTACTTTTAAACTACTACTACTACTACCTACTTCCAAAACAACGTCTTTTGCTACTCTCACTACTATTTTCACTGTAACTAGTACTACTAGATGGAAATATCCTTGGGGCAAGGGGCAAACTAAGCCTTGACATTTCTATGGTGGTGGTAGAGGTTAAAGCAATGAAGCTTGACCCTTGGTCCCTAACCAGAACATGTATTTTGTCAGTGCACCAAAAATAAATTCTGGACATAAGGCTGCAACTTACAGGGAATGTTGAAATAGGAAAGCTACTTAAAGGGAATTGATAAGAGAATTTGAAATAAATCAAAACACAATGTGTTTAGGCAGGATTTCAGAAGGGTGTATCCCAAGAGTGAATTTGTGTATTAAGACGGAACTTTCTGGGGATCATTAAGGGGGTGTTTAATTGACCAATTGGTAAGAATTATACACAACCACTGCTACTTGCCTACTTCCACTACGGCCAATGCTGCTACTAATACTACTACTACAATTACTACTAATACTACAACTACTACTACTACTGCTACCTTTACTTTTGCTGCTACTACTAGTGCTACTGCTAGCACTAATACTACTACTACTTTTACTACTACTATTACTGCGACCCTTACAACTACTACTACTACAAATACTTAAACTACTCATGTTAATACTACTGCCATTGCACCTACTATTGCCACGGCTACTGCTCCCGCTATAATACTGCTACGACCTACTACTATCACGACAACTACTGTTACTATTCCTGTTATTATACCACTACCACTTCTTTTCTGACTACTCTTGAGGCTGTGGGTATTAATTTAAAGTTTTCATAGCTTGATTTTAGGTGGGGAGAGTTAAACAAAATAAAAATAAACCATTTGCAAGCAAATTTCCAAAAGAGTGTGTCATCAGTCTAATAAGAGTGCTTAGAATGCTCAGACTAAGATTAGAAGGTATCATAAGACAGATCTTGAACTAATCAAAATGTACTTAGTGCATGCAACTACTACTAAGGATTCTTTTCCACCTATTACTACTGCTACTACTACTACTGCCACTGCTATTATTGATGATACTGCTGCAACTCCTACTTAGGCTAAGGGATTAATGGTAAAATAGTAGGAAGTTTTGAAGAGATATTCTACTAAATCTAAATATCCTATTTGCTTGAGGCTTGAGGGCCTTAAAAAATTATACCTTGTCTGGAAATGGAGACCTTTCAACACAACAAATCTAGGACAGTTTCTTTCCCTCCACACTGAAAACAAGTTTGGAGTCCTGACATGCTTTCAGTAGCTTTTGATTCTTTGAAAATCCCAGGATATCAGCACCTTTAAGGATTTTTCCAAATCTGATAGAGACCTTTTCCGTTGTTGGTGATTTGGGGTTGCTTTATGTACAGAAGGTATTAACTTGTATTTTAGTTTCCTTAATATGTTTTGCTTGTGAGGCACTATTAACCTTTGAAACGTTAATACATGCTTCAATTAATAGGATCAGCTGAGACCTAGGAAACGACTTGTCAACCACATTACAGTTGTAGTCGCTGATTATGATGCGTTCTAGTTTAACTAGAATAGTAGTTTTGAGACACTTTGTTAGAGCTTACACTGTTTTCAAGAATAACTTATTCAACTCTTCGTCACGGCAGTTTGTAGGAAAGTAGACATTACTAATCACAAGGTTCCAAGGTCTATTCCTCCCCAACAATTGTGAAATCTCTAAAGCCACCAGAGTAGTCTGACAGTTCCAGCATATGTCAGAGTCTAATCCATGCCACTACTGACTCATATTGGAGAATAATATTGCAGTGGAGTTTTCCACCGTCTCTCGTGAAATAATCCAATCTCAGTCATCTATAACCGAATAGGCTGATTGAGGTCCCTCTCTGACACTATTATGGTAAGTTTTCCTAGAACTACACCTTTATCCCAAGAAATACTTCTAACTTAGCTGAGGACTCCTTTCCTGCTCTAACTAGGCTAAAATGTGTCAAAGATAAAAGAAGGAAGAACTCTTACCTATTCACATCGCAAATTTACACTATGAACGTTGAAACATAAACACAGAAGTCTAAATACGTGCTAACTACAAAATTTCTATATTCATAAAATTAAACATGCTCTGATTTGGGTCCCCAGAATGGCAAGAGTCAATCCGTTGAATTGAAAGTTCAAATCAACTGGCTTTTTAAATATTATTGACTTTCAAGGACCGATATAAGCCTGGTAAAAATATAATTTAGCAATAATTTACTTCTTGTGAAAAAATTGCCTTGACAACAGAAATATAGCTTGAGTTTTAAAATTATACAATCGAAAAAGAAACAGGTGACATACCTGAAAAGAGAAAGAAAAAACATTTCAGGCCCAACACATTCCCTATAAAATAATTGGCATCCCACGTGCTACGTTGGTCCACTCTTTCAAACATAAAACGATAAACCACAAATTTACAATCATCACTAGTTTTCTTTCTTCCATCCCAGACTAATATGTGTGCTGCTGCTTCCATAGCTTTGCTCCAGATCCGTCACCATCCACATGCTTCTACTATAAAACAACTAGGGTATGGATTGTATGCTCATCGGCGTGAAGTCAATAATTATGATAAATTGAAGCACATAAGATTAGCAGAAATAACCGTGCTAATCTACTCAAGGAATCTTCTTGCCTGTCCAGAATATATTCAAATTCCCATTTTCACTTGCTTAATGGGGATATCCCCAAGGGGGTAATAATCTTAAAGAGTTGAGTCAACCCTCCTGAGGGGTTAAAGTATGATTAATAAGAATATTCTTGTTCTCATTAAATTTCCGTTTAGGAGAAGCAAAAATTGGATTCTGGTATATGCATCGATATGAAACGACAAAAAAGGATTCATTGAACTACTCAATTAATCTCCAGCCTTTAGAACAAGTCAATATCATAATTGGAACACGAATTGCACTTCGCAATAATTTAAAATTATCCAAGACCGGAAAAGCAAGGGCTCACAAAATGATATGGGTACATGAAAATCAGTAAATCTGAGTGTCCTGTGAATCAGTTTTTTTATGGGTCCCATACCCTTGAGTATTTGAATGAACAATCCATACTTATGCCTAATAGACTAAATTTGGATACAAAGCTCAGAGAGTCAACTTTAGAGGAAATAACTTTCAATTTCAATGAAGAGTAAGAACAGTGAATAGGGCTACCGAGTAAACTTTTGGGTGAAATATGAAGTTATTTGGAGAGAACATATCCCAAGGAATCAAGATTAAAGAGGCAAAATATCGATATCACGGTCAAAACTTGCCCACCAGTTGTTCATCAAGGGAACTTTTCATCATTGATGGCTACCCTGGAGGGGCTCCCTCCCCCCAAAAGAGACCAAATCCCCCTCAAAGATGATAAGACTTATCCCAGGTTCTTTCCCAAGATTTTCTAATCCAACCCAAAATTAAATTTCACCCAGCTTTTTCATAGCCCGTATGAATCCACACAATTTACTTTTTGGTCATTTTCCTTTATTCCCAATTGGTCCTGGATCTCTTTGTTCCCCCTCTACTTATTCCACAATCGGGACTTTTCATCAATATTCCAACTATCTTTCCCTGGTTAAGATTTGATTTTAAAGTCTTATTCTTTGAAGCACAGGGCCCCCCGTGCCAATTGTCAGTTATCAGGTTTCGATGTATTTTGGTATCTGTTGGGTTAAAATTTCGTCTTATACTATACTTTTTTCGATGCTTATACTGTATCAAGAGATTATACTATATCAAGATATTTTCGAAAGGTACTATAATCTAATCCTGCTTTTGACAATTTTCTGGATATGAATATGATTGGATGTTACCCATCATCTAATTTTTGGGATAGCATTGCCCCCAATTTGAAATCTGATATATCGTTTGGCAGAAGAAATGGCAATGAGGACAATCTCTTATGTTAGATTTTATGTTGAAATTTTAGCGGTCATTACAAAATCTGGTATACACTTCAGATAATATCCCGCCAGTCCCAGAAATGAAAGAAATTTTTGTGGCCATGTTTTGTGGCCAAGATGCTATAATTTGACTGTGCCAATCATCATTTTTCTACAATGAAAGTTAATCCTACTTCTCTAGGCCTGGTTAAAACTTGTCTCATGTGAGAAACTAGCTCGTTGAGCGAGTTTGCAACAGCTAGAGTATCATCAGGGTATACTCTTGTTTTTGGTAATGATTTTAAGATATAATCTACTAATCGCTGAAAAGTTGCTGGCACCCCTTTGAGTCAAAACCGCAAATAGCTAAGCTGGTGTAAGCCAAACGGCGTAATAATAGCGGTTTTGCAAAATCCTCAAAATGTATTTAAGCTTTCTAGTACCCTCTTTAAGGTCTAAAATAAATGTAACTTTGGCGAAGACTACTTTCTCCAAACTTTCGTCTTATCTGAGTATTTGATACGCTTCTTATTCGAAAATACTACTCAGTTCTGTCTAGTCCATG
>NC_088874.1:28077552-28088649 GCF_032884065.1 Artemia franciscana
ACCCTGCATGCACTATGCCCTTTTTACGAGCAATCGGCAGTTAAACTTTTCAATAGTTGTTTCTCAAGAGTTGTACTACTTTACACTTTCAAGAGTTACTTCAATATTTGTAGCTGTAACAGTATCAGTTGCAGTAGTATTTGGAATCATAATTGTAATTGCAGTAGAATTACAAGTACTAATCCAAAAGCTGCTGCAGTTTCTTTCACAAGATGCTTTATTTAGTCACAGGTTTTCACTGTCGCAGTTGCAATTGATCACGGCTACAAGTAGCCTCAGTAGCAGTCACAAATAGTCGCAGTGAAAGTAGTCACAGTTACAAGCAGTGTTAGTCGCAAGTTGTCATAGACGTAATCGCATGAAGCCCTAGTTGGACTCATAGTTACGAGTTGTTGTAATCGCTAATGTTTACAGTTACAAGTAGTTATTGTCGCAAATTGTGCTATTCTCAAGTAGGTATAGTTGCAGTCATAGTTGTAGAAGCAATAACAGTCCCTGAAATTTTCAAAATAAAACCTGGTTGCAAGTAGGGTCTTTTGATTTTGTTAAAAATGCCTCTCAACATTTGCTTAAGGTTCACCTTAATGCCTTTAACACTTTTTACACGTCCAGGATTAAAATTCTCCCTGTTTTCAATGGCGACTCATTGATGAAAACAATGGCCCCATTGCATGATTTACAACTCGCTAGAAAAATTAAGAGAGTGTGACAAAATTGGCTTACTATTAAATTGGAAGTCTAGAGATAATTGTAGATTCTTCTTTGGCAGTTGCATCAGCCTAAACATATGACAACAATTTCGCCATTCCTATATTCACAATAAGAGAGGAGGAATCCGCATTCAATTGTTTCATTCCCATTTTGGTTTGCAAAATGGAGTTTTCAATATTATACGTTCGCCAGCGTACCATAGTATAAAGGTGCAAAACAGTATTAAAATTGTGGAACGAACAGTGAACCTTCCAATAACTCTATTTTTGGGTAGATCAAGGGAAAAGAAAAAAATTCGGGGAGTTTTTGGGGATTCTGGGAACGTCATTTTATTCGGGAATTCTTCTAGATTTTCAGGGAAATCCCCAAGAATTCAGGGAAAGTGGAAGCACTGATTACATGACGCACTTTTCAGGTTTGAAAATTTACTCTCCGCAAAAAATTTCTTTGATAATAGAAGAGCAACACCTCGATACGTTCTACCATTTCTTGATTTTTTTCTGTGGACACCAAAATATAGGTATTCTTCTATAAATGTAGGACTTTCCAACCAAGTCTCAACCACTGATATCAATTCCCACTTGCAACTACTTAAACTCAATATACCATGTATTTTGTCTTCTGCAAAGCCTTGAATGTTCCTAAGCACAATATTTATATCTTTTTTTTTCACCCTGGCCCGCTAATTCCTAGTTCCAGTTTCCTTTTTCACTGTTTTCTCTCTGATTAAATCCCTGAGTTCTTGGCACAAAATGTTGCCTTTCATTACTAAATGAGTTTATACGTTCGCGAAAAAAGGGTCTAGTGTTCCTTCCACTATATGTTGGGTCATTAGGGCTAATATCCTCCTCATCCAACCCTTTAGAGGCCTGACTGGAAGCAGCCGGCATAGAGTTTTGCGCCCTGTGGCGGATGGAGTCGACTCATTTCTACCGTCGAAAATGCTATGTGCACTACTAAACGAGATCTGCGATTTAGCGCTCTCCAGAGACACATGGGAAGCCCTTCTCTCTCTAGTTACATTATCTGCCGTTCCACTTTCTAAATTACCTCCTTGCTTCTTTTTTTCCCCAGAGTCTCACGTTCTTTAATTTTTCTGTTCTGCCTGTTTCAAAATTGCAGCACTAGTATTTATTTCTAGTAATCAATTTCAAACGGCGTAGCTTCACGTCTGATTGACCATCGTTTCTAATTTTATCCATCTTGATTTCTAGTTGGCTTTGTGCCAACATTTCTCGTTTTGTGTACTGCGGGCTAACTAATAATTTGGGCTGACTCAGGTAAACGTATGATTTCAATTGAAGTCTCTGGCAGATACAGTACCAAATTTTATTAAGACAGGGGGAATACCGTGGGTTGATTTTAGGCGGAACGCATCTCTAATATCTCTAGGGTTTAATTTGTGTGTTTGGGATAATGCTATTAAAAGCAGAAATCAAATCAATTTTGATTTTGTTAGCTAGTGTTCTCTATGTAGGCCAGCCACTTCAGACTGAATTATAGCGCTTTGCTGCATAAATTCATTCACTGATGTATCCATTCGCTGATACAATATTCCTAGATTTGCACTGATCGATGATACCTACTATCTGACAAACATAGCTTATTCCACTTTTGATTGAATGAGATGATTTATTGAACTTTGAATTTTGCAACAGTATCTAAAACATCAAAATTAATCACAAGTAATTTGTTTTCTACCCGTAATGGAAAACATAGTGACGATTTTTCAAATTTAAAGTAGCTTATTAGACGCATAAATAGCAATTCAATAGTGACAATTTTTTAATTTGACAGTGAAACGCCAAAAGAAATCTCTGGATATTTTTGTCACATACAGAGTGATTGTCTTTAGCAGATAAACTAAAATAATGTATATAAATAGAACATCAATAAGTATAAAAAATGAAAAAATTAATTACATACTGCTTAACACTCTTATTTTCTTCAAAGGATTTACAGATGTATATCTCTTCAACTTCCTAATTTCCTGGCCACTAACTTGATTTTTATGTGAACGTTCATTATCAGTTAAAATAACAAAAAGGTTATTGCTGTTAAAAGAAATCTATTTGTAGTACAAAAATACTATTTCTAGTATTTTTTTTTTAGTTTAATAAATAGTCTTTCTTACCTATAGGATCACATTGTGATTATCATGTTGTAAATTATCATAAGTTGAATTTAACCCCAATCACCTGCTTCTCTTTTCAAAGCCAGGTTCTTGAACAAGATTTTTTCCATCTCAAAGGTTTCCATAAATATTTGTTTTAAGCCCCGAACCCTAGAAATCAGGGAAATATTTTCGAAAATCATAAAATGATCTGAAAAATTAAAAGCTGACGTTAAACTTTCAGGTTTGGGTTTTTCTTTAGGGTCGGCGAAATAGATTCTTGATGTTTTGCTAATTTAATTTTAAATTTTCGTTTGTACATACTTTGTACATAGATACTTTGTATATAGATCTTTCCTTTTAGAACTTAAAAACTATTTAAAGTATTACTTCTTTTTAAAGCAACTTTTAAAGCAGTAGTTTGTGAAATTCGCTCAGTCCTGGAACATAAGATGAAGTACAAAAAACATCCTTCGCTCCAGTTGTCTCTTAGAAGCCTTACACTTCCCTAGAAACCTCCTGAAATTGTTTTCTTTTTCTTGAAAGAGCCTGGTTAATTAACCAACTTGCATAATTGTTACTTATTAATACTCCTCTAAAAAAAAACAACAACTCCCCTATAAATTTCGGAGGACAAATACTGAAAATACGGTCTGTTAAAGAAAGGAACAACCCAGCTTTAATTTAAAAATTTCAACTTTTAATTGGTCACTGCTGCAAGTAGCCGCAGTAGCAGTCACGTTGTCGCAGTAGTCGAAGTTTTAAGTAGTCAAGAATGCAGGTAGTCGCCATGAAAGTAATCTTAGTCACAGTCGTAAGTTCTTGAAGAACACAGAGGCAGTTGTAGTAGTAATGGTCTTGAAAGTTTCAAATTGATACCCGTACCTGTTCCTAAGATATTGCAGATACGCCTTGTTGATAACCTGGACGCATGTAGTGTGTTTTGATTTAGATTAAAACAAAAAAAAAACTTTCCAAAAAAGAGGTTTTTCAGAGAATAGTAAAGAGCCATATTAAACTTAAGACTTGTGGAATCCAATTTTTATAATCATTGAAGCTAAAAATGACCAGAAATTACTATTAAAGAATAAATGAAACACAAAACGAACAGGAATCAAATAAACAATTATAGAAACCAATCATATAATAGGTATTTCCATATTTATATAAATTATTCAATGTAAATGAATACTAAAACTTAAAACAAACAAAAGTCACCAAAAGTAAGAGTTTGGCTACTAGCTCCTTCATTAACTGCAAAAGTCTAAAGCCTATTGCGTTATTTGCGCTTCACTGGAAACAACTCATATTGCAAATGTTTTATTTTGTACTTACAATACTGAAAATTAATATAAAATTACGGTGAAAAATATCTTCAACTGCTGAGCTTTCATTAAGTAATATACTCTGTATATCAAATATGCAGTTTAATTTTATTATTTCTTTTCAAGAGTTGTTCAAGACCCATATAGTTTTCAGTAAAGCAACAATGACGCAGTAGATTTTAGACTTAGACAGCTAGGGAAGGATTCAGTAATTATACACTTGAGTGTAGTGATTTTTCTTCGTTTTAATTTTATTTGAATATTCAATTTAAGTTCAGCTCGATTTAAGATGTATTCATTCATTTATATTGAATATTAAACATAAATATCGAAATACCTGTTATATGAATGTTTACTATGATTGTTTTGCTTGTTTTGTGCTTCGTGTATTCCTTCTGGTCATTTTATTTTGAATTTGTATACAAATTTGTTTCTAATGGTCTTAAGTTTAATAAGAGTCTTAAGTATTCATAGAAAATGTTTTTTTTAAGTTTATTAATTAATATCTTTTCGTTTTCAATTGCCAAAGATTCAACTTTTTAAACGTTCCCTTTTTCAAAATAATGTTTTTTCATCACATCTTTCATATGAAGTGACTTGGAAAAAAAAAAATAAATAAAGAATAATACACTTAAACTTTATGGCTCTTTTCTATAGGCAACGCTTGAGCGTTGCCTATGAAAATAATTTGAAAACGCAAGGTAAATAAAAAAGCGAATTTTTTTTTTCAAACAGAAGTTTTCACGTACGAAAGATAAGAAAAACAAAACAAAAAACAAACCCTCCTGTGTAATGCAGAATAAGAAAGGAATTCTGAAGTCCGAAGTACAGAAAAATAGGATAATAAAGTTGGAGAAGGCTAGTTTTATTTAAGTCATTTTATTTTGTCTTTTTTAAACCTAGCGTCATATCCTGCTTGCTAATACTCTTTCTATGAAAAATAGCTTAATGCAATCAATTGCATCTATTTTGTCGCTGACAGTAAGTAAAAGCTATTCTTCTTGAAAGAGAATTTGTTTCATTGACTAAAAAATATTTTTTCCTTTGAAAAAAATAATTTCAAATGCACAAACGTTTTGTGCATAAACAAACGGTTGTGGGTGCCTGGGAAACAAAACAGGGTGAATTAAAAGGGGTCAGTTACTCACCAATTATTTTCGAACCTTAGAGGCACTAGAACTTTCAATTTCTAGTCGAATGAGCCCCCTCCGAAGTTTCTACGACCAGTCGCCCTATACAAAGTGGCTGAGAAAAAAAGAAAAAAATAAATAAGACTGTGCTGCGCTACCTCTGAAATGACTGTAATAAAGTTGAAAACACTTCCTAATAAAACACTTTTTATATGTTTATCAGCTTTCATAGAATATTCCTTGTACATTTCTCAATATAATCATATGTTTATGTTAATTGATATATTTCCAATGTTTAAAGCCATACACATCAGAATGATAACATTGAGGCTTTATGAAGTAATTTAGTATATTACATTGTTCAAAAGTTAAATCACCGAAAACACTCTGTTTTGCTATATAAAATTATAACAACAATTTTTTCTAAGGTGTTACATTAAACGAAGACGCAACACATCAGAAAAATGCGTGATTGCTACAGTCTTTCTAAATTGCGTGATTGCTATAATCATTTATAATTTCTACAAAGGAGCAGATGACAATCAAAGAAGTGAAATGCAGGACTTCAGGTAGGTTTCTACTTTAAAGCACTAACCTTAAATTCCAATAGTTGTGTTCGAGCAAGAACGAGGTTTGTGTATATTCTTTTTGAAAGAGAATGTTTTTCTTTAGCTGTCGATAATGAGAAATAGTTGCAATTGATTGAAACGAGCTATAACGAGTGCCGGGTTTGCATTTCCTAAATAGTTTGAAATCATTTGCATTATCCCTGTTTGATATTATAAAACCATTTTTGCTACTCCCACAATCTTTTAATGTCCTATGACTAACAGATATCAATTCCCCCCCCCCTCCCCAGATATATAAAAAAATGATAAGAATGCTCGCTTTTCGGTTGTTTCGTGGCTATGAAGGTCTCTTAATTGTTAATCATCTTCCGTCTCTTACTTTAAGATTCTCGGCATTTACCTGGTTTTACTACTTTAAATAATGATATTTTCATGTTTTTTACTGCTGAACTTATTAATTTCTGTCCATTTGAACATTTCTGAATTCTAAAGATTGCACAACGATCTTATCTTTCAGTCACAAACACGCAGAAGAAATTTCCTCACTTGAGGAAAAATTGGCAAAAGCTGAGAGCCAACTCGAAGAAACCCTAGGTAGAGAGAATATTTTGAAAATAGAATTGAAGAAATTACAAAATGAACTATGTGCAGTGAAAGATGAAAAAGATAAAAGTAAGTAGGTTTGTTTTTAAATCACTGGAAATTACTACGGAACAATTTTCCAAAGTAATTGGTGAAAGTAGTACAAGAACCATTAATTAATTTAAGTTAAAAAAAAGGCGAAAAAAGAACCAAAATGAAAGAAATGTAGAAGGGGGTGAAAATTTACATGGGGATAAGATGTATATAAAGTAACTGAAAGAAGACTGAAATGGAGATTAAAGTTTCAAAAAGGATTAGATTGAGAAACTGGAAAACCCAAGCTGACCAGATGACGAAGCGAAAAAAAATATCGGAGAATGCTTGAAAAACATTCAAGACATTATTTTGATTAAGAGTGGCTGAGAAAGAATTTAATATGAGATGGAACGCACAGTGGCTGAATTTACAACTGCTAAGACTGATCTTTGAGCGATAAATCCAGCTAGTTGCCATGCATATTTTGTGCTGGAGGAGCTCGGACTGCAAACAAACTAGTAGAAAAACAGGGTAGAAAAAAGAATTCCGGGGTGCTTTCACTAAACTGGCCACATTTCTGGATATTTTATAGACTATTAAGTTTATTAATAAAAATAGAACTTAACAAAATGCGTTCATATATATATAATAAATGATACGCAAAGTCATTCAACTAAATCTTCTAGCCTGGCCTTGAACATGCAAAGGGAAGTTGTCCTAGGGGCGTGCCAGGAATAGAAGAAAAACAAAGAGAATATTTTAGCACTAGTTATAAGCACAAATTAAATATACCAGAAATATATATATATATATATATATATATATATATATATATATATATATATATATATATATATATATATATATATATATATATATATATATACTTGCTGTTAGTGTAGCGCTTCGCGCCACACCAACACCTCAAACCACACCAAAAGTCCATAAAAATGATCCATATAAAGAAGATAGAACACAACCCAGCTTAACTCCTGATTTACTACAAAACCAGCTTTTAACCTCATTTCTTACCCTAACTACAGCAGTATTATTTTCGTACATAGCACTAATCATTTTAATGTATTTGTCTGGTATACCATATAAGGATAAGACCTTTGCTAAACATCTTCTCTGAACTGAATTGAACGCTTGTTCATAATCTATAAAACTAACGACCAAAGGTGTTTGATTACTAAAGCACTTCTCAATTATTAACATAAGAGTGAAAATTTTGTCGACTCATCCTCTACCTTTTCTTTTACTGCACTGTTCTTCTCTTGAAACTTTGTCTACAGCATCTCTAAGTCTAAAAAGTATCATATTACTAAGTAATTTGCTACCTACAGATACCAGAATAATGCCTCAATAATTACTACACTCATTCTTATCACTTTTCTAATTAAACAGTGGTTTAATTAAGGCTTCCCAAAAATCGCTAGGCACTTTCCCTTTTTCAAAAATCATATTCATAATCTTCAGTAACTTATTTCTAAACAAAATTTACTTTAAAGATCGAGCTTCAGTGGAACTTGGTCCTGTGGAGTTCAAATCGGAGCTTCTCATATCCCATGTACTTGCGGAAGAAACTATGTGGTTGTACCAAATTTAACTATGTAGTTGTACCTATGTTGTACTTATAGTTGGACCTATGTACCAAAATTAAAAATTAGATTTGCACAACATCAAGAATCTATTTCATCAACCCTAAAGAAAAAACCCAAAAGTTTCACGTCAGCTATTTTTAAACGCATTTTAAATTTCCCAGAGCATTTTGTCATTTTAATAAATTGTTTCCGGAAACCATTGAGATTGAAAAATTTTTGTTAAAGAACCTGGCTTTAAAGAGAGATGCTGGTGGATCTGGCTTAAATGCAACTTATGATAATTTACTACAGTAAAATATAGTAAATTTTGTTTCAATCGGTCACAGTCGCAGTCACAACTTGCAGCTGCAATAGTAGCATTAGTGTTATTAATGGCTCTAAAAGTTTCAAGTTCATACCCTTAGCCATTCCGAAATAATTACAGATTTTGTTATTGGTCGCCTGGATGCAAAGAGTGTCTTTTGTTTATTTCAGCACCTTCTCAACATTGCTTGAAGAATACAAGTCCCCTACATGTCTTACCACTGGAACCAAATTGGTCTTACCATCAAATACACCGGAAACAAATAATAGATACACCAACTACCAAAAGTTGAAAAAAATTTCTTACCACTGGAACCGAATTGGTCTTACCATCAAATACACCGGAAACAAATAATAGATACACCAACTACCAAAAGTTGAAAAAAAAATCAGAATTAACCCCCCCCCCCAATAGAGCGGATCCGTTCCAATTATGTAAATCACGTATCTAAGACTTCTGCTTATTTTTCCAACCAAGTTTCATCCCAATCCCTCAAATCTAAACATTTTCCATGATTTTAGGTTTCCCCACCCCAAACTCCCCCCAATGTCACCAGATCCGGTAGGGATTTAAAATAAGAGCTTTGAGACACGATATCCTTCTAAATATCAAATTTTATTGAGATGCGATCACCCGTTCGTAAGTTAAAAATACCTAATTTTTTCTAATTTTTCAAAATTAACCCCCACCCTAACTACTCCAAAGAGAACGGATCCATCCCGGTTATGTCAATCATGTATCTAGGACTTGTGCTTATTTTTCCCATCAAGTTTCATTGCGATCCCTCCACTCCAAGTGTTTTCCAAGATTTTAGGTTTCCCCCTCCCAACTCCCCCCCCCCCCCCCCAATGTCACCAGATCCTGTCGGGATTTAAAAAAAGAGTTCCGAGACACGATATCCTTCTAAATATCAAATTTAATTGAGATTCGATCACCCGTTCTTAAGTTAAAAAATACTTCGTTTTTTCTAATTTTTCAGAATTACTGAAAAATCACCCCGACTCCCCCCAGATGGTCAAATCGGGAAAATGACTATTTCTAATTTAATCTGGTCCAGTCCCTGATACACCTGCCAAATTTCATTGTCCTAGCTTACCTGGAAGTGCCTAAAGTAGCAAAACCGGGACCGACAGACGGACCGACAGAATTTGTGATTGCTATATGTCACTTGGTAAATACCAAGTTCCATAAGAACCAGCAATAACAGGGCTGTCTTAGCTCGAAAACGACGTGTCTGTCTAGTCCTGAGGTGTGTCTTACTTTTCTTGAAGTCTGAATAACATTTTTTTCTATTGTTGTTTACCTAAATATAATGACTACCATATTTAATTTTTCATCTGAACTTTTAGGACACTTTTTTTTATCTTTTGCATGAGTTTTTGTTATATATTGTTTTTCTTACTGTACATTAACACATTTATCTTGATGGTACCCCTTTTTTCTTCCTTTTTATTATTCTTTCAGTGTTTAAGTTAGGTCTCTCATGATTTGTGATAGATTTGTTTTGCCCTATAAATCTTATCAGGTCTATGACTGCAGTTAAATATTATAAAGTTTTAGCTTATTCAGAATCATTGTGTTGCGAGAGCAACACTTTGGTTTTGTCCCGTTTTTTATTTTATTTTTTTTCCCTATGTGTCCGATCTCAGCTTATTCCTGGAAACTGATGAGGGTCTAACCTTTCCGGTTTTTACGGAAAGTGTGAACCTCAGGCCAGATTGATGAATATGACATTATATTTTGGAAAGCTCCACAGAACTCTTGCCTGGGGCCAAAAAGGATGGTTTTTACTTGTCCACGAGCCAGAGTCTATGGTGTGCGATGTGAATTGGAGTTATATAGCATATGTCAGAGAGGAGTATCTGAAGGTGTGTAGCCAAGCTTTCGTTTCATCAAAGCATGTTTCTGCTTTCGAGTGGAAAGCTCCGTTCTAGCAGGCAAGCAGGTAGGCACCACTTTCAAATTGAAGATGGACTAAAATCTATATGTGTTAAATATATGCGGCAGTTACCCGGCCCCACAGCCAATATATCTTCTTTGAGTGACAAATAGAAAAATTTACAGAAGCAAAAATGTGGCATTTTCCCACGGGTCCGAAAGTGCTGCCATCTATTGTTTCTATCCATTTCTGATCGTGATTTCAGCCGAGTTTATCATTCAGTTTTTCGGACTTGGGATTGCGGTAGAGAAATGGTATCAGATGTATCTAATAAACTTTAAAAGTTCTCTCATTGCTAAAGAAATTGGAGCTTATTCTTTGCTCCTTTCTAAGTGGTGACATTAGAAAGTTGGCCTACGGCAAAAAAAAATCAACTTTTGAACTACGACAGATATATTTTTTTTTAACCTCTTGCTGAGCTGATCAAAGTATGTAATATTCATTTTTTGGTACAAAAATTTCCTTCTTGAGATATACCAGTTTGAAAGTTTCAAGGGGTTGACAACTTCAGTAGTAAGGTAAACACTGAAACGACATCTAGGCCGATACAAATTATGTGAGACATATAGAGACTTGTAAGCAACAGTTGGCTGTTAGGTAATAATCACCTTAGGCCTTAGGCAATGAGGGGATAGCAACTTTTGGTAGTTGGTGTATCTATTATTTGTTTCCGGTGTATTTGATGGTAAGACCAATTTGGTTCTAGTGGTAAGACATATAGGGGACTTGTAAGTAACAATTGGCTGTTAGGGTACAACAAAATTCAGCGATGAAGGGTTTGCAA